>NC_084581.2:4347500-4440000 GCF_033978685.3 Nerophis lumbriciformis
TTGTGAGTATTTACATTACAAGAAGTTATAGTGTGTTTAGGAAACATCCGGGTATGAACCTCACATGCACAAATAGCAGAGAGCAGATCCCATGGTCTCCAAACTGGACATCCTAAAACTGTGTCAATAAAAGGAGATGAGTAGTACCACAGAGACCACTGGGGGACAAACTCTTGACCTATTGAACAGAATGAGTGGATGACCAACTACAGTAACTGATGTTTAAGCAATTAGAAGTAATGGATTACTCCAGTCCCAGACAAAGGAGTGTGACCCCTGATTGGTCCCTGGATTAAACCATAACCATAAATGTTGACTGATGTCTACCCAAAACTACTGGTTATGTAAATAATATTAATATGTCTACGTGACCGTGTGAGAGGTGTAGTCTTACTCTTGTCTTGTCTTCATTGTTTGCTCTATCTTTAGCAAATATTATAGCTGGGTGGGAATTCATCCTATCAACCACGCAGTCAGCGGTTCTGTTGGGCTTCCAGCACCTGTCAGCAGATAATAAAGTTTAATGGTCCAACAAAGGCAGAATAATCACTCAGCCTCTCAAAGGAGGTTTGTGGTGAGCTCTGACTTGGGATATCTGCTCCAAACAATGAACACTGACTTGTGATATCTGATCCAAACAATGAACACTCTGACTTGGGATATCTGCTCCAAACAATGAACACTGACTTGTGATATCTGATCCAAACAATGAACACTCTGACTTGGGATATCTGCTCCAAACAATGAACACTCTGACTTGTGATATCTGCTCCAAACAGTGAAAACTCTGACTTGTGAAATCTGCTCCAAACAATGAACACTCTGACTTGGGATATCTGCTCCAAACAATGACCACTCTGACTTGTGATATCTGCTCCAAACAATGAACACTTTGACTTGTGATATCTGCTCCAAACAATGAACACTCTGTCTTGGGATATCTGATCCAAACAATGAACACTCTTACTTGTGATATCTGCTCCAAACAATGAACACTGACTTGTGATATCTGCTCCAAACAATGAACACTCTGACTTGTGATATCTGCTCCAAACAATGAACACTCTGACTTGGGATATCTGCTCCAAACAATGAACACTCTGACTTGTGATATCTGCTCCAAACAATGAACACTCTGACTTGGGATATCTGCTCCAAACAATGAACACTCTGACTTGTGATATCTGCTCCAAACAATGAACACTTTGACTTGTGATATCTGCTCCAAACAATGAACACTCTGTCTTGGGATATCTGATCCAAACAATGAACACTCTTACTTGTGATATCTGCTCCAAACAATGAACACTGACTTGTGATATCTGCTCCAAACAATGAACACTCTGACTTGTGATATCTGCTCCAAACAATGAACACTCTGACTTGTGATATCTGCTCCAAACAATGAACACTCTGACTTGGGATATCTGCTCCAAACAATGACCACTCTGACTTGGGATATCTGCTCCAAACAATGAACACTCTGACTTGGGATATCTGCTCCAAACAATGACCATTATGACTTGTGATATCTGCTCCAAACAATGAACACTAAGGAGGTCTGTTAGTCGTTCGTGACCAAGCAGCTCGTCCTTTAACAACCTGCATTCTTTGTGTGCTCCTGCAAGTGGAGTTGTGTATTGAAGTTTCCCCTGACCGTACATCAGCCGTCTGCTAGGATTTGTCTGCTAAGTGGTGCATGGCGAGCAGCCAGAGAGGTTATTACAAGTTTCCACTGCTGAGGCTGCTGATGGACACCAATTCACTGGTGGGTCTGTACCGTGTGATCGTCTTCCTGCACCTCGCTGCCTCAGACGTTCACCCCTGCTTCCATTTTGACTGCAATGCATTGATGAAGGCTTTCACCACCGTGCAGCATTAAGTACACTTTTACATCTTCTGAAGCAAGAATCTGCTCTCCCATTAATAGTCTTTAGGCAGCAGCACACACATTAGATTCATTGAATAAATCATTTAAGAACGACGTTGCTCTCTAAAGCCGTGTACACGGTGGTAGCGGCAGGAGACAATTAGGGTCAGGAACCAGCTTCACATACTCTCCCACCACTCCTTGGCGTATTAAATGCCACTGTGAACCTTGTGAGATTGGGCCAAAACATCCGGAGTCTGGCTCGCTAACATTAGCTAATAGCTTTTGAACTTTTCAAGTGAAGCTATAATTAGATGGACTCTCATGCGATCAATAGAAAACAGCGTGGTTAACGTGTCAAGATCATCTCTTATGAATTGTAATGCAGGAGTCCCTCAAGGATCAATTCTGGGGCCAATATTATTTGTTGAAGTGGTGATTCAATTCAGTTTGTCCCAAACGTTTTGCTGTAGTCAGGAAGTAGTTTGCCATTACGGTAAATGGGCCAGTCTTGTACAGTGAAACCTCGATTGACAAACCTTGTTTGGTGTGGGTTCACAGTGTGGCGCATATTTGTAACAGTGTTAAACTTGTTTATACGGCCACCCTCAGTGTGACCTGTATGGCTGTTGACCAAGAATGCCTGGTATTTACTTGTGTGTGTGAAAAGCCGTAGATATCATGTGACTGGGCCGGCACGCAAAGGCAGTGCCTTTAAGGTTTATTGGCTCTCTGTACTTCTCCATACGTCCATGTACACAGCGGCGTTTTAAAAAGTCATACATTTTACTTTTTGAAACCGATACAGATAATTTTGAAACCGATACCGATGATTTCCGATAATACATTTTAAAGCATTTATCGGCCGATAATATCAGCAGTCCGATATTATCGGACAACTCTAGTTGTAATTTTCCATGCCAACAAAGCAAACATCCTTTTTATCAGGCATGTTTGCAACTAAGGTATCGAAATATGGTAGCTTTGCTTTTACATGAGTTGATATTCAGTAGTACCGACTAAATTTGGTCAGTACCTATTAAAATACCAAATTCGGAACCCATCCTTAATTGTTTTACAACTCTGTACATTTTTACACAATCTGGTTGATTGTACAATTTTCCAATCATTCATTGTATTTATTGAATTATTTGCAATATATTTTTGCATTTTATGGGGACCACTACACTATTCCTACTGAGCTGTAAATAATGCACATAAAGACAAATGACATTAAACTGAAACCGTTCTTATAGCTTCAGATGATCCTTTAATGTATTCTACAGCGCCTCCTTATTGTATGTCCTTGTTTGTTGGAAATGTAAATGTGTGTCTATGTCTCGTTAGCTGAAGTATGTTGCTGTGTCATAACAGCTTCTTGTCTAAGGACAACAGACAGAAATTAGCCTTTGTCTGGAATTTGACATGTTTAAAAATTGAGTATAGTGTATCTTTATTCAAATGTAGGTGATATGATAAAAACACTTTTTGCTTGGGTGCTGTCATTTCTGTTGATCATATTTTTGTTTTGGTTATGTTCAGGTTTGGTTTTTGGACTCTTTGTGCACTCTTGTTTGTTTTGTCACCATAGCGACCATTAGTTTCACCTGTTCCATGTTTTGCACTCGCGCACCTGTTGTCAATCATGTCTGTTTTATTTAAGCCCATTGGTGCCAGGAAGTCAGCCTGGCGACATTACCTCTGCTCACTTCATGCCAAGATTACCCTCTACTACCCATGCTACCTTTCATTCCAAGCCATTGTTCCATGCACGTTTTTCATGCCACAGTAAGTGTTGTATATTTCATGTTCATAGTTTTTGCCTTTGTGCTAGTCATTTGTTTTCATTAGCCAAGTTTGTACTTCCGCCCTTGTGCGCGCTTTTCGTTTGTTCCTTTTGTTAGTGTTTAAATAAATATGTCCTTACCTTCACGCCTTGCCCGCTCCAACTTTCCTTTGCATTCCAGGAAAACAAACCCTCACAGGTGCCATTTGGGCCGGAGAAGGTTAAATTTGTTATTTTGCACAAAAAAAATATTAAATAATATATTTCCCATGAATTCGTTTTCGTACAAATCATGCATCAAATTAAATTTAAGTTTTATTAAAAAAAAGTATAAAAATCCTAATTGATCATCTCTGTAATCATGGTTTCATATCATTTGACAAGGTTTATCCTGTTAAACTGTAAGTAAGTTAGATTTAATTATTGAATACAATTAAAATCAAAAGTAAGTTTACTAATTCAGTGTTAATATTTGTGTGACCCTGGGCCCCTCTGTAGTGGAAAAGTTAGGTCCTGAGGTCAAAAAGGTTAAGAACCCCTGTTATAGAGGATCTTTGACTAGGTTTTTTGTCAGTAGCTCAAACAGGGATGTTTATTTTCCGACTTTAGTAACGCTGACAAAATAAAAAGACAAAAATCAAATGTCCACTGCAGAGGATGCTGGTTATTCTCAATAATATACAAAATAAGATTAGTGTGGAGGGAAATGTCCAGCCCTCTGGTCTTTAGCTCTCTGGAAATATGTCCTCCAGTACAATTTAGTTAAATATCCCCGCTCTACATAGTCAAACTTAGTTTTTACAACACTTTACAAGGTGACGATCCGGGGACCTCACTAAACTATCTAATCTCAGCCGTGTTTATTTGTTTATCGGAATGTTTTCGCCTATTTGAGGGGAAAAGGTTGCACGTTTGTGGGTTTCCCTTTAGTTGTGCTCTAGCTAGTATACATGCTAGCATACAAAAAAAAGGTTCTTCAGATTTGACTATGTGGGAGTGGAAAACAGCCCTAAAATGAAGTTGTTCTCTAATCTACAAAGAGGTGTGGATTAAAATAATCCCATAACTGAACATCAAAATCCAGTTTGTATTGCTAGGAGTCAGAAAGACGAAACTCAGTCTTTACCAGAATTTGAATGTTTGAGTTCCAGCAATTTGTTTTAGTAAGATTTATTATCTTGGGGCGGCATAGCTCGGTTGGTAGAGTGGCCGTGCCAGCAACTCGAGGGTTCCAGGTTCGATTCCCGCTTCCGCCATCCTAGTCACTGCCGTTTTGTCCTTGGGCAAGACACTTTACCCACCTGCTCCCAGTGCCTCCCACACTGGTTTAAATGTAACTTAGATATTGGGGTTCACTTTGTAAAGCGCTTTGAGTCACTAGAGAAAAGCGCTATATAAATAAAATTCACTTCACTTCATCATCCGTGTGTTTTTCCAAATGCGCCATACACACTTTAAACGTTCTCATGCCAAGCAGACATTAAAATGCTCAAAACACGTCATATAAAATTATGGAAACTATAAATCATTTGATAAAACAAATGTAACAAAATGGACATTATACAGAACATATTTGTGATGAAAATGTTTACTTTCTACCGGGAAAAACATTTTTGGCCCCTGAAGAAACTTTTTTTTCCAACTGTGTTTAATGACGTCACCCGAGCTGATGACATCACAACTTCTTTCTGATTGGTCAAATGAGCCTTTAATGATGGGAAAGTCTTCTCTACTGTCCAATTAATTTTGTAATAAATAAATGAACCATCTCAAAAAATAAAAGTGTTTATTTGTCTATGAAATAAAAGCACAAATTCCAAACTTGCCCACACGTCAGCAACAAAACACATTTAAAGATCAACAATGCAGTTGTAGCCCACAAACAAATAGACATGAATATTGTCCTCGTCCTTTATAGAGATTGATTCTGTATGGCTAGCAGACGTACAGTAAGTGCACGTGTAATATGCTGTTTATACTGTAACTCTCTCACCAACATAATAATGCTTGTGTGCAAAATGTGTCCAGATTGTCAAAGACTTGCAAGTCACTTCTCCGCCAAAAGCTTCCATCAGGTCTCTCTGGCAGCGAGCACATATCAGCCTTCATCATTCTTCCACGTTTGTGCTGCGCCATCACTGAAGCAGCTCAAGAGAGGACGTGAGAGAATGCAAGTCAGCACTTTTTCACCTTGGAGGTTCATTACAGTAATGCAGCTAAAGATCACAGAACACCACTGATTTGATCTTAACACACTTCCAGAAGTTGACCTTTTAGTGTGCGTAAACATTCATAATGATCATTCCAGCAGCACATGAAGTCATCACTAATCAACCCGCTGATCGATATCTTCATCAATCAACGCTCAACTCTTCCTGAAGCACTTATGCTCAATATTCGTGTGTAGTCTTGAGGCTTTCATTCAAATCACATCGTTGTGATGATCTGTCACGTCAGTTCTCCCATGTTCTTTGTTTCCTTACTTTACTGTTTCCTTTCCTGTGCTCTTACTTTCTATTCCACTTCCTGCCTCCATGAGCGCTGTTTCCCTCACCTGCCGCTGATTACCGATCAGGAGACACACCTGCTTCTGATCGCTAATCAGCAGTCAGGTCTGCAGGATTGTCTGTGTTGACTTGTTCATGTTGGTTTGATGCACTACCTGTGCCACCTGTCTCCTGCACAACCCCCGCAGCAATCCTCTAGCCGGAATGTGACCTCGCAGGGACCCCTGTCAGCGACATGGAGCCGACTTTTTCGGCCGCACAAACATGAATTGTCAGGTTTGTGCGGTTCCTCCTCCTCAAGCTCGACAGGTACCAGCTCCCCAAGTGTTCAAAGCCCAACTTCCACAGGTGCCCACCCCGTGTCTTCCCAAAGCCAGAGCGTTGCCTGTTCCTGCCCCGCGGCTTTCCAAAGCCCAAACTCCGCCTATTTCGACTCCTTGGCTTCCCAAAGCCCAGCCTCCTCCTGTGCTGGCGTCTCGTTTGCTCAAAACTCCACTTCTTGTTGGTCCGGTGACGTTTCCTTGGCATCCTCTCCTCCCTTCACTGGCTCCCAGTGAAGCGCAGAGTGAAATTTAAGATCCTCACGTATGTATTCAAAGCGCTCGATGGTCTCGCCCCAGCTTACACCAAAGATCTACTGGACCTACCCACCAGCTCCAGGCATGGTCGTTGCCTTTGATCTGACAACCAGATGACCCTGAAGGTCCCACGGTCAAACCTAGTGACAAAGGGAGACCGTGCTTTCTCAGTGATGGCACCTAGGCTATGGAATAAGCTCCCTCTGAATGTCAAGTCCGCCACCACTCTGGACTCTTTTAGAACACAGCTTAAAACTCACCTCTTTGCCGCAGATGATTTTTGATTTATGTGTTCATCGTGTGTCTTAAATGTTTGTTCTAGATTCCTTTGTGTGTCTCAGTCTCTGTTTCTGTTTTTTTGTTTCTCTACTCGGGCTGATGTAACAGTTGGTTGGGGGGCGCATAATAAATGAAAATAACATGACAACAACCCACCGCGCTTTCAATCCTGGAGTCCGGTTGGGAGTCAGCACAGGACGTGTCTTTGTCCCTCCTTGTTGCCTCCCCCTGGCTTCTATGGTGGGGGACACCACCGATCAACAGCTCCTTCCTCTGGCAAGAAGAAGCGTCTAGCATCTGCTTTGTGAGGGAGGGGCTACTACGAACAGCTGTGCGGCTGGGGACGCCGAGCTCATTATCTCCGGTGAATCCGCCACAGACGACATTGTCTCCTCCTGCGAGGCCGCTGCTACCATCTCTTCGCCCAGCAAGGCCTGCTTTTCCTCCAGCGAGGCCGCCGACTGCCTCTATGCCAGTGGGGGCATCAGCAATTACGCATTCCGTGGTTTGTCTCCAGACGTTATCTCCAGAGGGCTCGCCCCAAACCACTGTCACCTCCAGCGAGGCCACAACCTCAACGACGGCCGATAAAGCGCCCGTTCTGTGCTGGACCTCCACGACGGCCGACGGAGATCCATGTTGATCGTCCTCCTCTTCGACTGCTACGGAGAGCCATTCCATGCACTCCCTTGGGGCTAGCAGCATTGTTGCCCGGGACTTGGACAATTACCTCAGTGGCTGAGGGAGCATTCATCGCCCTCACGCCTTCCTCCTTGTCCGTCACAGATGTGGTCATTGTGTGGACGCGCACCTTGCCAGCAGCAGGGCGTGGAATCCTGCTGCTGCGGCCGGAGCAACTACAGTGCATCCGGAAAGTATTCACAGCACTTAACTGTTTCCACATTTTGTTATTATACACAGCCTTGTTCCAAAATGGAATAAATTCATTCCTGACAATTCTACACACAATACCCCATAATGTCAATGCTAAAAGTTTTTTTGTTTTTTTTAGAAATATTTGCTAATTTCTTCCATCCATCCATCCATTTTCTACTGCTTGTCCCAAGGGAACCCACGCAGTCACGGAGAGAACATGCAAACTCCACACAGAAAGACCTTGAGCCTTGGGATCGAACCTCGGACCTTCATAATGTGAGGCACATGCACTAACCCCTGTTTCACCGTGCTGCCATCTAATAAATCTCACGTACATAAGTATTCACAGCATTTGCCATGAAGCTCATAAGTGAGCTCAGGTGCACCATTTCTTAACTGATCACCACTGAGATGTCCCTACAGCTTAATTGGAGTCCACCTGTGCTAAATTCAGTTGGTTGGAGATGATTTGGAAAGACACACAACTGTCTGTATATGATAGATGTACCAATATGTTTTTTCCAGCGCCCATACCAATTATTAGTGGTCAAAGTGGCCGATAACTGATATTTGGAGCTAATATTTATTTGCAGTAAAAGTTATTTCAACATGAAGAGAATACGTCAACAAACAGCTGGACAAGACTTTCATTTGTTTGTTTTTTACACCTTTGTTTAGAAAACGCTGCACAAATTACGGCAAATTGGTTTATGCGCCGCTTATGTCGTTAATTTAGCAAAGTCCATTTTTAGTTAATTTTATTTAAAAAATCATAGCGGTTTATGGATTTATTAATACATTGTAAGGTTTCCCTATGAGGAACTCTAAAAATAGTGCGAACATTTTAATAAAAACAATTCTCCTCCGTTTAGCTAATTCGAGACATTTTTCAAGCTAGCAGACTAAATTTCTTACTGGATGTTACAGAAAGTATGAACATGTGTGAGCTGTTGCCTGCTCTTCTTTACTCTTATAATAAGTCTCCTATTTGTCAAGATATTTACACAAATTTTGGGTTTTTGGCAAAGATGTCTTTTCTGTCATCTTCATGTCCATTCTCTTGTTATTTGGTTGAATCAGGGAACATAAAACTCACAGCGCTCCTTCAATGAGCCCACCCTTCCTTTTAGGAGTGAGGAGAACCTTCCAGAAGGACAACCATCTCTGCAACAAACCACCAATCAGGCCTGTATGGTAGAGTGGCCAGACAGAAACCATTTCTTAGTAAAAAGTTTGCCACAATGCACCTGAAAGACTCTCAGAACATGAGAAACAAAATTCTCTGGTCTGATGAGACAAAGGTTGAACTCTTTGGCTTGAATGCCTGACATCATGTTTGGAGGAAACCAGGCACCGCTCATCACCCGGCCAATAGCATCCCTACAGTGAAGCATGGTGGTGGCAGCATCATGCTGTGGGGAGGGTTTTCAACGGCAGGAACTGGGAGAATATTCAGGATAGAGGGAAAGATGAATGCAGCAATGTAAAGAGACATCCTGGATGGAAACCTGCTCCAGAGCGCTCTTAAACTCAAACTGGGGTGAGGGTTCATCTTTCAGCAGGACAACGACCCTAAGCACACAGCTAAGATATCAAAGGTATGGCTTCGGGACAACTCTATAAATGTCCTTGAGTGGTCCAATCAGAGCCCAGACTTAATTACAATGGGGAGATAATTTAAAATGGCTGCGTCCCATCCAATCTGATGGAGCGTGAGAGGTGCTGCAAAAAAGGAACGCGTGAAACTGCCCAGAGATAGGTGTGCCAAGCTTGTGGCATCGTATTCAAAAAGACTTGAGGCTGTAATTGCTGCTAAAGATTCAACAAATTATTGAGTGAAGTCTCTGAATACTAATGTGATTTCTTTTTTTTTTTTTTTTTTTAATACATTTAAAAATTAAAAAAAACAACTTCACATTGTCATTATAGGGTATTGTGTGTAGAATTTTGAGGACAAAAACAAACTTATTCCATTTTGGAATAAGGCTGTAACGTAACAAAATGTAGAAAATGTGAATCATTGTAAATACTATCCAGATGCAAGGTAATAGATGATAAAAATGCACTGGAACTCTCATATAATCTCATCTCATTACGTAGGAGAAGTCGTAAGATTGCGGGATATGTTGTGTAAAACACACTGGAAAGTTGGTGCCCTCTAGGCATCTGTGTAAATGTTGCAAACAGTCCCGTTAAGTTGTTTATAAGTTTGCATTATTGCAAAACTTTCAAAATGTGCACTTAATTCTTACTTTACTGACTGTCACCAAGTTTTGAGCAAATCAATGACTTACAGGTCAGTAAATCACTTAAAAACGTTCCTGTATGAGATTTTAGCTACCAAATTGTATTTGTGTACAAATATTGGGGTGTTTTCTTAAGCAAACTATTTATGCAAGCAAATAAAAACCTGTGATTAATCATGATTATTTATGTGTGATTAATTTGATTAAAAACATATCATTTGACAGCCCTAATGTGTGTATGTATATACACACACACACACACACACACATATCTATATATATATATATATATATATATATATATATATATATATATATATGTATGTGTGGGGAAAAAAAATCACAAGACTATTTCATCTCTACAGGCCTGTTTCATGAGGGGGGGTACCCTCAATCGTCAGGAGATCTCCTGACGATTGAGGGTACCCCCCCTCATGAAACAGGCCTGTAGAGATGAAATAGTCTTGTGATTTTTTTTCCCCACACATACATATATTGCGCTCTACTACGGTATCGAGCACTATTTTTTGGATAACCTTATTAAGACATATATATATATATATATTTTTTTTTTTTTTAAGTTTTGTTTTCAGTGTGGCCTTACTTCTACTGTATAGTGTGTTAATAATATTTACAATGCAGCACATATTTATGTTTTTTTTTAAATATGCTGCTGGCCAACAAAAAAACAAGCTGCAGGTCTATTATACAAAAAAATTACTTTTTTTAAAGCCTGCCATGCTCTGGATTTACATTGCTGGCCAAACATCTCACCATCCAAAGCATACCACATCATGTTTAAAATGATCATCTTTGAGGAAGAAAACAGGAAAGAATATTCTTGATCAAATCACAAATACTGAAAAATTTATTTTTGGGAAGAAAATTGAACTTTTTGTGTGGAATTTAAGCTAAATGGGAAATAAAAAATAAAAAAGGATAATTTAAATAGAATGTTCTTGACTGAGGTCAGAAAAGACGTGGTTTGATGACGACTTGAATCAGCGAAACCCGTTTAGGTCGACATCGACACAAGCGGTTGCCAACTGTGGATGGGTGCACATAATATTAACTTTTTTCTAAAGGTGACAAAAGAAATAAGTCAGCAGTATGAATGAATTAATAATGTAAACAATACCAGGATAGAAAACAGATGGATGGATAGTAAACAATATCATGTCCACAAAATGAAACTAAGCATCGCTGATTGTTCACTAGTCAACACAGACATCAGGAAACTGGACCATGATTTAAAGAATGTTTGTTTAACACCTTTTGACATAAACAGACCAACTTTTACTAAAATAATCAGGGTTTTTTTATTTGATGTAAACAAAAGTGGTTGGTTGCTATTCCTTTTTAAACGGTGATAAAAACAAATATGTAGAATAGCATTATTTGCGTCAATGTGAACTTCCTCACGATGTGTCTACATGCTTACTGGTCAGAGAACACAATGAAATAAATATCATTTGAAAGAACATGGGAAATAGATGACTCCTGGTTAGTTCATCAGTACAGTAACACACACCAGTTGAAAAAAAAGCATTACTACGTCGAGAGCAGGGGTCAGCAACCTTCACCATACAAAGAGCCGTTTGAGCCCATTTCCCACCATATAAAACCCACCGAGAGCCGCAAACTCTGATTCCTGAAATGACGATAACGCCACTTAGTTTCACTACACTTATGAAATAGCATTTATGAAATCAAACACTAGACAGAAAAGGAAAGTTTTTTTTGCTCCGATCAGCTCTCCGCAGCAGTTCCAAAACTGCTCTTTTTCGGTCATCTCCAGTTGGGTATTTATTCGCAAATGCTGTGTCTTCAACGTTTGATGTTTGTTGTTGTTTGCAATTTCCTCCCAACATATTAAGACACACGAACCAACCTCGTCAACAGTGAAAGCAAATTAATCTGTCCATGAACATTAAATGTTGTATTTTCCGGATGTTGTCCGCTAAAAACAATACAATTGCTATTCAACAAAAGATGGCACAAAATATTAAAATGTTTTATTTTTATATTAAAATATCACATAAATCTCTGTAACATTAAAATAAACTTACTAAATAAAATAGAATTACTTAAAATTAAATAGCCATTATTTATTGAAATTTGTGTCAAAGTGCCAGCCAAAGGGAGCCAGGGCAGAGGCATGAAAGAGCCTCATGTGGCTCCAGAACCGCAGGTTGCAGACCCCTGGTCTAGAGTGACGTTAAGTTTATTTGTCTATGAGAATGAAATTAGAATGTAGAAAACTGGTTTGAGAAGAATTATTTTGTTTTATTCGTAAGACTACTGTACTTTTCAGTTTTGTAAATATTGGCTATTATGTGTGAAGTCTTATAGGTTAAATTCAGTTAAGTTAATGTTGTGATGGCTCTTGAGAGATTGCCGCCTTATT
Source organism: Nerophis lumbriciformis (assembly GCF_033978685.3). Taxonomy (NCBI): domain Eukaryota; kingdom Metazoa; phylum Chordata; class Actinopteri; order Syngnathiformes; family Syngnathidae; genus Nerophis; species Nerophis lumbriciformis. Next base: position 4,360,050 of record NC_084581.2, read on the forward strand.
GTGGTTAAAAACTACCAGCAGGATCTTAGTCTTTACGTGGGACATCCAAGTAGTACAGGTGTTTACCATGAATTGATTACGTGGACCCCGACTTAAACAAGTTGAAAAACTTATTCGGGTGTTACCATTTAGTGGTCAATTGTACGGAATATGTACTGTACTGTGCAATCTACTAATAAAAGTTGCAATCAATCAAAGGTGTGAAGGTAGGGCCTGACAAAGTGCATCCTCTTCTCCAGGTTGAAGTGGGACACATACTGTAGGTCCTGATTTACTAAAGGTTTGTGTGTACTAAAACATGTGCAAACTTGACAGCGCACAAAGCTGATCTACTAAACGTGTGCAAAGTGGATTGTTTCTCTTGAGTGAGCGGAATAAGTGGTGGGAGGTTTGGGGTCAATGTAATGTATCAACACTCATCACAGCACTATTTAGCGTTTCATTTAGTAACTGTGCAAACTGACAGTTCCACACACGGCTGCAGGATCAGTGTTGTGCTGCACAGACACACGATGGACAAACGACAATCCTCTGTCCTACGTGTACGTTTCAACATATTCGGATAGTCAGAAATTAAAAATATTAAACATCTATAATCTTATAGCTACTAGAGGACTTAAGGGCTGATTAAAATAAATTCAATTGATGCGTTTTGGCATCCTTTAGTATTTTTTTTACTGACATTTGTTTTTTCATCCATCCATGTTCTACCGCTTGTCCCTATCGAGGTCACGGGGGGCGCTGGAGCCTATCCCAGCTGCACTCGGGTGAAAGGCAGGGAACACCCTGGACAAGTCACCACCTCATCACAGGGCCAACACGGATAGACAGACAACATTCACACTCACATTCACACTCTAGAGCCAATTTAGTGTTGCCAATCAACCTATACCCAGGTGCATGTCTTTGGAGGTGGGAGGACGCCGGAGTACCCGGAGTGAACCCACACAGAACATGCAAACTCCACACAGAAAGACCACAAGCCCGGGGATCGAACCTAGGACCTTTGTATTGCGAGGCACATGCACTAACCCCTGGCTGATTTTATGTGGGGTTTTTCCCACATAAAATATATATCATTAAAATACTTCTTATATGAAAAAAACATAGCATTTTTGCGTATTGAGCAGAGTTAGTGCAGCCTCTCTCCAAAGCACCGTCAGCGGTAAAAAAAAAAAATGGTGTCAATGTCAGCTTCTCCAGAACTCTGCAGCCCGGATAATCACCAGAACCCCTTCAATCCAGCACATCACCCCTGTTCTGCAGCAACTCCACTGGCCGCCCATCAAACATCGCATCCACTTTAAAATAATTCTCCTCACTTTCAAAGCCATCCATAACCTCTCTCCATCATATCTCTCTGACCTGATCCATGTCGCCACGCCCTCACGTTCCCTAAGATCCTCTTCATCCATCCATCACACTGTCCCTTTATTCAAACTGTCCACCATGGGTGCCCGAGCTTTCAGCCGCTCTGCCCCACATCTTTGGAACTCTTTACCACCAGACCTTCACAACTTAGATTCAATATCCCTCTTCAAATCAAGACTCAAAACACACCTAATCCTGACTGCTTATTCATTGTAATCATCTTTTCTTTTCTCTTTGTTGTTGTTGTTTTTTATCCAATTTGATTTTATTGTTGTGATTTTGTACGGTGTCCTTGAGTGCCCAGAAAGGCGCCTTATAGATAAAAGGTATTATTATTATTATTATTAATGTAGATGCACTGCATTACTACTTCTAAAATTCCCATAAAACGTGGTAAATGTCTCCTGCATGTTTGAAAACATAGCAAAACGACACAGGTAGAATTCGGTCTGCACCACTTTTCAATTGTACACACAGTCTTAGTAGATCACACGCAACACACTATTTCATAGCTTGCACACGCTGCATGGTATTTGGATCTTAGTAAATCAGGCCTACACTGTAGCTAACTACCAACTTCCATGAAGAAGGTCATGTTACCACTGTGTTAGCACAGGAAAAAGTGCAGGAGAATAATGCACACATGATGCCCCCTTCACATTTATGATTGCCTATAACTGGCCCTGTTTCATAGTAACTTGCTGTAAATGTGACTGTGAAAGTAATGCAATAATCAGCCCGTACTTTGCTGGGAATTTACAATAAAAAATGTTCCTAGCCTAGTAAAACATGGTTATTAATTAATGTGTTTTTTTGACAGTTCAAAAATGAGATGTGTTTAGTTGGAATGAATGGGCGTGAGATGAGGTTAAATATACTTTTTATTGACAAGTATAAATGCAAAGAGTACATATTCCAACACACACTTATGAATATATACTGCATTATTAATATGTCATTATGTGTTCATCATAAGCACCTGTGCTCCACTATGTGTCGCGCGCCTCAGCGGGGAAGATGTCCTCGTAGGCCGGCGGCAGGTCGCTGGGCAGCGGGTAAGAGAAGGGGAAGCAGCGGTCGAGGTCCGGGTCTGCGGGCGAGTAACCCGGCAGCTCGATGGACGGGTGCCCGCCGCGCCGCACCTCCGCGCCGGTCTCGTCCAAGACGTTAAAAAGCGCCAAATTGATGTAAGAAACCGGCTGGAAGTCTGCCGAGGAGACGTCCCGCTCCTCGGCGAAGATGATGGGCCCGGAAGTATGCCTGTGACCCGGCCTGCTGGCCTTGTAGCGCTGGAGGAGCAGCAGGTGGAGGAGCCCCAGCAGACACTCCAGCGTGCTGAGCACGGCGGACAGGAGCAGGCTGCGCTGGTAGTCCCTCAGCCGCGCACAGGCCGGGCTCGGCGGCCCCGGCTGGAGACAGTAGTGCGAGTATTTCCTGTCCGCCAGAGAAGCGGCGTCTCCGTCCACCACCGCGCCGGAGAAGGCGGTGAGGACCCCCAGCAGGAAGACCAGCACGCCCAGGAGCACCAAGTTCCCGCCGCGCGGCTTCCCGCTGCAGCAGAGCAGCGCGACGCCCAGCAGGACCTGGCCGGAGCCCAGCAGCATCCCGGAGTAGAAAGCCCCCGCCGCGGCGCCCAGGTGGAAATGTTCTTTGACAGAGGAGCCCAAAGAAAGACATCTGAAGCCGACAAGAAGTTCGCTGAGCGCGCACACCAGGACGAGGCTGCTGGACAGGACGACGCACAGTCCTTGGCCGCTCACCTTCATTATAGTCCGCCTTCCTCATCCTCCGTCCGCCCGCAGACTCTCCTCACCGGCGGACATCACCGGCCGCTTCACGGGCGGCCGTCCACGCCGCTCTGGCGTCTGGCCGCGTTACCGGGAACCTTTAAATAATTCATGGCGGGGAGGTAGATCCTCTTTTCTGCTTCTCTTTGATACACTTAACGACTCATCGATAATCCGTTCACAAGCATCGATCACTTCTCACTTATCACCTTTTCACAGCGCCGCAACTTCGGAGTGCGTGCGTGCGTGCGTGCGTGCGTGGGGGGAGGATGAAGCCTCCCGTGGAGCAATAACTGGAGAAGAGTCATGTATGGTGGCCTGCAGGGAATGCAAAACTCTTACATTCCATGAAAACAAACCAAATTGTCAAAAGACAAATTAACATCCTACAATTATTATTATTATTATTATTTTTTACAAAAGATAAACTTAATGACACAAACTAAATTTATAAAAGAGACATCATATATCTCATATACAACATGCAAACTCAATCCTTAATATACTCAATGGTACTTTAAAAATCCACGATACACTCAGACTGCAGTAAAAGTGAACTGCAAAGTTAACTTTTTGGTCCATTTTTTTGTACTTTTTACAATACAAATGTAAAAAGTTGTATCTCCTCCTTTCAGACTTTAAAGATGATATTGCGATGACTTGTTTTTTTCCCCAATGAAATGGAAGAGCTGTCTTCCCCCAAAAAGTTATATTTTTAAGGTGCAAAATGATGTGTTTTTAAGTGAAAATACCAACAACAACAACAGTGCTGTTGTGGACTTTTTGATTACTACTTTTTGATAAGAAAAGATATGCAACAAATGCATTAAAGCGCAGGAACTCCGAGGAAACACTGCTTCTAAATGTTCACTCATAATATGACTGAAAATATCAGCTTTACATCAACAAAATGTTGTTTTTGTGTTGGCAGAGTTTTGAGGAAAAATGTACTGCACTATTCCAATTCGATTCAAAATGATTATTGCAATATATTATATTTTGGTATATGAATTATAATACAGCCTTTCAAACAGGTTGCAAAGGCTCCTCTTTACTGCTTATGTACAGTATAACACTTTGCAAGTAAGCAACGTACCTAAAAACATTAAAAGTCGATTCAGAATTGTAATAAATAATAATCCCAATTCGGATGTTAATTGATTTTTTCCTGCACTACAAAAAAAAAAAGATTTATTAATAAAAAATAATATAGCTTTGTTTATCTTGCTTTGCCAGCAACATGCAGAGCAATTCAGTGCTTCTCCGCTAGAGGGCAGAAGATGCATAATTTTCTGTGATGGAATGTTGACTGTTATCAAACACCTGTTTTTATGTTCTATAAAACACATGTTGTAGTGTATGTTTGATTAACTGCCAGGCATCAAAAACCCAACAGGGGTTTTATATTGTGAAATAATGCACACGCCTGTATAGAAACAGATGCATTTTTTCTTCCATAATTATGTGCTTGTTTGTCAGGGTGAGTAGGAGCGCAGTACAGTACAGAAAAAGATCCATGGTGATGAAACTCACTGCCAATACGAGACTAAATCTTTCCTTCTAAAGTGGTCTTAATAAGAGCATAGTAAGGATTATACCTCATTCTTGTGTTGTGTAATAAAATGTGTTCTCGTCCAGATCAATGTAGATGGACTTGTGATGAGTCATCACATTGATGCTATAAAGAGATGATGATTATGATGATGATGATGCAGTCTCAAATCGAATGTGTATATTTCATTATTTAGGGCAAGAGGTAAGACAACATCCAACATACTACTTGGGAAGGCAAATAAATACAGACAATGTTAAAAGGCTGAAAAGTGAAGTACTGTTGCATAGTGTTACATCTTTTATGTTCATTCAATCTGACCTGAAAGTCTAGCAAATCTTTAAAGCTGCTGCATGTCCCATTTTCGGAACAAAAACACTAACATTTGTTACCAATAGTGGTGTAAAGAAAACAGATTGTACACAAAATGTTTCTAATTCCCACAAGAATGAATGAAACTGCATGAAAAGGGTCGTACATTCACGATAGGGTCATATAAGTTGAATGGCGTTCAAAACTGCCACTCACGGCTGTCTGGTACACACATACATGATGTGGTACATTATGTTGCACATATCATACATGATGTCGTACACATCCTACACAATGTCGTACACGTCCTACATAATGTCGTACATAACACACATGTCGTACATGTCGCACATGATGTACAAAACCCAAAACCAGTGAAGTTGGCATGTTGTGTAAATGGTAAATAAAAACAGAATACAAGGATTTGCAAATCATTTTCAACCTATATTCAATTGAATAGACTGCAAAGACATTATACTTAACATTCAAACTGGTAAACTTTGTTATTTTTTGCAAATATTAGCTAATTTGGAATTTGATGCATGCAACATGTTTAAAAAAAAGCTGGCAGAAGTGGCAAAAAAGACTGAGAAAGTTGAGGAATGCTCATCAAACACTTATTTGGAACATCCCACAGGTGAACAGGCTAATTGGGAACAGGTGGGTGCCATGATTGGGTATAAAAGCAGTTTCCATGAAATGCTCAGTCATTCACAAACAAGGATGGAGCAAGGGGCACTACTTTGTGAACAAATGCGTGAGTAAATTGTCGAACAGTTTGAGAACAACATTTCTCAACGAGCTATTGCAAGGAATTTAGGGATTTCACCATCTATGGTCCATAATATCATCAAAAGGTTCAGAGAATCTGGATAAATCACTGCACGTAAGCGGCAAGTCCGAAAACCAACATTGAATGCCCGTGACCTTGGATCCCTCAGGCGGTACTGCATCAAAAACCAACATTAGTGTGTAAAAGATATCACCACATGAGCTCAGGAACACTTCAGAAAACCACTGTCAGTAATTACAGTTGGTCGCTACATCTGTAAGTGCAAGTTAAAACTCTACTATGCAAAGCAAAAGCCATTTATCAACAACACCCAAAACACTGCCGGCTTCGCTCATCTAAGATGAACTGATGCAAAGTGGAAAAGTGTTCTGTGGTCTGATGAGTCCACATTTCAAATTGGTTTTGGAAACTGTGGACGTTGTGTCCTCAGAACCAAAGAGGAAAATAACCTTCCAGATTGTTATAGGCGCAAAGTTCAAAAGCCAGCATCTGTGATAGTATGGGGATGTATTAGTGCCCAAGGCATGGGTAACTTACACATCTGTGTAGGCACCAAAAAGGTACACGCAGGTTTTGGAGCAACATACAGTTTACATACCCTGGGAGAATTTATGATTTCTTAGCCATTCTTCAGAGGATATGAAAGATAACACATAAACCTTTCTTCCACTCATGCTTAATGGTTGTGTGAAGCTATTTATTGGCAAACAACTGTGTTTACTCTTTTTAAATCAAAATGACAAAAGAAAGTACCCAAATGACCCTGATCAAAAGTTTACATACCCCAGTGACTTTGATCTGATAACCTGCACAAAAGTTGACACAAACCGGTTTGAATGGCTAATCAAGGTTCCAATCCTCACCTGTGACATGTTTGTTTGTAATTAATGTGTGTGTATAAAAGGTCAGTGAGTTTCTGGGCTTCTGACAGACCATTGCATCTTTCATCCAGTGCTTCATAGATGTTTCCGGATTCTGAGTCACGGAGAAGGCAAAACAATTGTCAAAGGATCTGCGAAAAAAGGTAATTGAACTGCATAAAACAGGAAAGGGGTATAAAAAGGTATCTAATGAATTGAGAATGCCAATCAGCACTGTTCAAACGCTGATTAAGAAGTGGAAAATGAGGGATTCAGGTAGACCAGCAAAGATTTCAGCCACAACTGCCAGGAAAATTGTTCAAGATGCAAAGAAAAATCCACAAATAACTTCAGCTGAAATACAGGACTCTCTGAAAAATTGTGGCGTGGCTGTTTCAAGATGCACAATAAGGAGGCACTTCAAGAAAAATGGGCTGCATGGTCAAGTGGCCAAAAAGTTAAATTTTGGTCTCATCACGCCAAATTATTTTGTTCCAGAAGTCTTGAGGCTTGTCTCTGTGCTGTTTGGTGTAATGTAAGCGGGATACTTTGTGACATTTGCACAGAAATGGCTTTCTTCTGGCGACTCGACCATGCAGCCCATTTTTCTTCAAGTGCCTCCTTATTGTGCATCTTGAAACAGCCACACCACAATTTTCCCCAGGGTATGTAAACTTAGACTTAGACTTAGACAAACTTTAATGATCCACAAGGGAAATTGTTCAACACAGTAGCTCAGTTATGAGCACGACCGTATGTTGCCATCCAAGCAACATCTTTTTCATGGACGCCCCTGCTTATTTCAGCAAGACAATGCCAAGCCACATTCTGCACGTGCTACAACAGCATGGCTTCGTAGTAAAGAGTGCGGGTACTAGACTGGCCTGGCAGTAGTCCAGACCTGTCTCCCATTGAAAATGTGTGGCGCAATATGAAACCTAAAATACAACAACAGAGACCCCGGACTGTTGAACAACTTAAGCTGTACATCAAGCAAGAATGGGAAAGAATTCCACCTGAAAAGCTTTAAAAAAATCGGTCTCCTCGGTTCTCAAACGTTTACTGAGTGTTGTTGAAAGGAAAGGCCATGTAACACAGTGGTAAAAATGCCCCTGTGCCAACTTTTTTGCAATGTGTTGCAAAAAGTTAATGATTATTTGCAAAAAAAAAAGTAGTTTCTCAGTTCGAACATTAAATATCTTGTCTTTGCAGTATATTCAATTGAATATTAGTTGAAAAGGATTTGCAAAACATTGTATTCTGTTTTTATAATGATTTACACAACGTGCCAACTTCACTGGTTTTGGGTTTTGTGCATGATGTCTTACATGTCGCAGATGATGTCGTATATATTGTACATGATGTCCTACATAGGCCAGGGCCTTTATTTGATAAGTCAATTAACCAACGATAAATTACAATTAAGTCGGTAAGTTTTGCAGCGTCGATAAATTGTCATGTACATACTTCAAAAGCATTCACGCTTTTTGTCGCTTTTAGCGGCTGCACGCATTTGTGCCATAGCGGAATGAAAAGAAGGGGGTGAATTTTCCTGTCCTCATTAAGTGTCTTTGTGCGATGGAAGATGGAAAGAACGCAACATAGTCAGTTTGGATGGAGGCGGATCATCCAGACATGCCCTTCTTCTACATGTACAGGCGCTTTTTGAAATCACAAATCAATACCTTAAGAGAAGGCAATGGGCAATTGCAGCTATTTCGGATACAACACTTCTCAGACGGCAAGAGAACTTTGAAATGTCTGCGTTAACTGCGAGTCTATTTACTGAAAAACTTCGTCCCTTCCTCCCATGGAGGATTTTTTTAATTTTGTTTTCGTTGCGCCGGTGGAAACAAAATTCAAATTTCCCTCTAACAGGAACATAATTGTTCTGCCTTTTTCCTCAGAAAAAGAACAGGGGTCCCCAAACTTTTTGACTCGGGGGTCGCATTGGGTTAAAAAAAATTGGCCGGGGGTCAGGCTGTATATATATATATATATATATATATATATATATATATATATATACATACATTGTCTTTATAATTCGTTTTGTCATTTAACATTTAACATTGATGTTCATCAACATTTAACATTGTCACGTTATCGATGGGAAAATTCATTTTTAGACAATATGATTTGCCTGAGCGGCTAGGAGACACCGAGAGTAACAAGCGGTAGAAAATGAATTAGAAAGGAAAGATTTAAAAATACATATATATAAATAAATAAAATAATACAAAATAAAAATCCTTTTTTTTTTTTTTAACTTGGGACTTCCCGTGGGCCGGATTTTGGATGCTGGGGGGCCGGATCCGGCCCGCGGTCCGTAGTTTGGGGACCCCTGGTTTAAACCGTATCACTGTGTTTGAATATAGGGAAATAAAACACTGTACTTTAATCAGGTGATTCTTTGGCATACCACTAGATGGATCCCGCGTACCAGTTTTAGAATCATTGATATACACCAGACCTGGGCATTCGGCGGCCCGCGGGCCACATCCGGCCCTTTGTGCGTCCCTGCCTGGCCCGCGTGAGGCCAATCATAAATTACAAAATACATTTTAAAAAGTATCTATGTCGAGTGTGCAATACAACGGTGCTGCTTTTGTTTTGAAAAGCGTTATTTGTATTACTTCCGTGTGGACGTATGCGCGTGCTCGATTGTGAGTGAATGTGAACAGCGGCAATCACAAATTACAAAATACATTTTAAAAAACATTTATGTCGTGCGTGCAATACAACTGTGCTGCTTTTATTTTGAAATGTGTTATTTATGGACGTATGTCCGTGTGTAACCTGTGAGTGAAGGTGCACAGCGACAAGTGATGCCCGGTTATCCCCGAGATGTCAGCTCACGCTAAAAAAAGAAAAGTTGATGACGAATGCAGTGTTTTCAACAAGACATGGACTGCCAAGTATTTCTTTACAGAAATTAAAGGTAAAGCCGTGTGCTTAATTTGTTGTACACAGGTTGCTGTGTTTAAAGAATATAATTTGAATCGCCACTACACGACAAAGCACGAGGAAAAATACCGGAATCTGTCCGATGAAGAGCGCGCAAGGGAGGCTGATGCGTTGATGGTAAAACGGCAAACCCAACAAGGACTTTTTGCCAAATTTCACAACCCCAGAGATGCAGCCGTAAGGACAAGTTTCGTAATTTCTCACAAAATCGCCAGAAAAAGTCAGGCGTTTTCTGACAGAGTTTATTAAGGAGTGCTTATTGGACTCTGTTGCGCTGACATGCCCGGAGAAGAGGGGCGCATTTGAGAACGTGTCACTCTCCCGACACACTGTAACGAGGCGGGTTGAGACCATCGCTGGAAACTTGGAGCTTAAGCTGAAGAACAGAACGCCCGACTTTGACTGTTTTTCGCTGGCTTTGGATGAGAGCTGCGATGTATGTAACACCGCCCAGCTGCTTATCTTCTTACGTGGGATAACTGCAGACTTTCAAATCACGGAGGAGCTGGCACCCATGCAGTAAATTAAAAGGAACAACTACAGGTTATGACTTGTTCACAGAGGTAAATGCGTGTTTGGACATGTTAGGACTGAAATGGGACAAGCTGGCAGGTGTGACAACAGATGGTTGTCCAAATCTGACGGGGAAAAATGTTGGACTTTTAAAGAGGATGCAGGATAAAGTGACATAAATTAACCCTGTGCAGAAATTTACATTTTTGCATTGTATTATACATCAGGAAGTGTTGTGTAAGACAGTGTTAAAAATAAAACCATCTGCTTTTGTATAAAGTTAAGTTAGGTTAAATGAAATCATCATTATTATTATTATTATTATTTATCTTACGGTATATCAAAAATAATATAGAGCAAAATTTAACTGAAATATTGTCGATGTGGCCCTCCAGCAGTGCTCGGGTTGCTCATGCGGCCCTCGGTAAAAATTAATTGCCCACCCGATATACATAATACACTGAACTCAACATTTATGTGTGTGTTCTTTAAAGTGGAGCGTGTTAAAACTCAAAAGATTGTGAGATTAAGAGCTCTAAAAAATTAACTTGGACCACAGAAGGCTCTGGAAATTTGACTAAAGTCCAAGAAGTCACCAAAACAGAAAAATACTTTAATTGAACGATGTGACAAGTACATTATGTGTCTTTATTATCATTATTGTCAAGATACAAATGGTTCCCCAGGGTGAGTGACAAAGCTGTAAGAAGCTGTTTGGTCCACATCAAAGCTTACATGTGATTATTCTTTATTATTATTATTATTATTATTATTATTATTATTATTATCATCAATTACGTGTTTCTTATGGATTTAAAAGTTTCAAAGATTAAAAGTGAACACGTGATAAAAGACTTGATTACTCACAAATGAGTGAACAACTGGTTTCCTTGAAGGGACTTTTCCCAAAAAGAATCTCAGTTCAAGAATCTGCAAAAATAGCAGAAGGAAGTCGCCATTCAAGGACACTTTGCAGGCAGTGCTGGGTCACATGACTTAGCCATCATTTCATTAAGTTCTGATTCAAAATATGGAATGGCCAATTATAAATCATCCCACCTGCTGGTCCGGTTGAAGCAGCTGATGCAGAAACAAGATTAATATCTAAAGTGCATTTCTTGCCAACCACCACCATCACTGTGATTGTTCTGAGGATGAATACTTGCTTCATAGTTTTCCATTAAGCTTGTAAAAAGTATTCTACCCTCAGTGATTTTTAGGGACGCTTAATGAGCGGAGATTAATGATCATGATAACCATCCCATAGATTAACAATCATTAGATTATGTGTTATAATGTATTGTTGTTATTACTAAGGGAGGGTTAGGGTCCAATATACCTTCTCCTCGCTGTAAATTTGCAGTGTTGGGGAAAGTTTTGGCAAATATTAGTAAGCACTTTCATTCCACTTATTTTCAACTTTCAGAGTAAAATGTCAGTAAAAATTACCGTTGAAACCCACATTGATGCTCAGACTGACAAACAAACTGGTATGTGTTTGAACCTGTTGCCCAGCAGGAACACACCTGATGCAGGATATGAACGTTTGACCAGAAGTTGGTACAACATTTTTGTCCATTCATTCATCCATCTTCCGCTTATCCGAGGTCGAGTCGCGGGAGCAGCAGCCTAAGCAGAGAAGTCCAGACTTCCCTCTCTCCAGCTACTTCGTCCAGCTCCTACCACGGCATCCTGAAGCGTTCCCAGGCAAGCTGGGAGACATAGTCCCCCCAACGTGTCCTGGATCTTCTCCTTGGCCTCCTACTGGTCGGACGCCCCCCTAAACACCTCCACAGGGAGGTGTCCGGTGGGCATTCCCGAACCACTAAGGGAGAGTCTCGCCACCCGATGAAGGAAACTCATTTCGGCTGCTTGTACATTGTTTCTTTTTGTGGACCTTGGAGGCTCAGTCTTCTTTTTATAGACTCAAATTGTTGTTCACTTCTGCACTGGTTCTTGTTCATCCTAACACTTCTCAATTTTTTGTTGAGGTCGACGCATCTGACTGCGGCGTGGGGTCCTCTCCCAGCGCTCCTCCTCTGACCAGAGACTGCACCCCTGCGCTTTCTTCTCCCGTCGCTTGACTCCAGCGGAACACAATTACGACATTGGCAATAGAGAACTACTAGCCGTTGTGTTGGTTGGCTCTTCAAGAATGGAGGCACTGGCTGGAGGGCTCGGAGATCCCTTTTGTTGTGTTCATGGACTACAAGAATCTGGCCTACAATCGCACCGCTCAACGGCTCAACCCGAGACAGGCAAAGTGGGCACTATTCTTCACCAGATTCAACTTCACCTTGAACTTCCGCCCCACATCCTAGAACAGTAAACCTGACGTCCTGTCGAGAATATACTCCTGTCCCTCGGCAGAGGTCAAGGCGTAGACCATCATCCCTCCGTCCCGAGTGCTGGGAGCGTTACAGTGGGACATTGAAGGTCGGGTGACGGAGGCACCAAAGAACTTTCCCTCTCCCAAGAACTGTCCTTCGGTGTGTTTGTTCGTGGTCCCAGAGCTTTGTCCGGAAGTCCTGAACTGGGCCCACAGCTCCAAGATCGCCTGCCACCCCGGGATAACCGGTACATCTTTTCTCCTATTCCAGCGATTCTGGTGGCCTACCTTCAGGTCTGACGTCAAGGAGTTTGTGACTGCCTATGCCCCCTGTGCCCGTAATAAGGCTTTTCATCGGGCACCACCTGACATTCTGCGCCCACTCCCATCCCCTCCCACCCCTGGCCCCATGTGGCATTGGATTTTGTCACAGGACTCCCACCATCCAATGGCAACACAGTTATATTGACTTTGGTGGACCGTGTTTCTAAAATGGTTTATTTCATCGATTTTCCCAAGTTGCCTTCAGCACTCGAGACTGCAGAGTTGCTAGTAAGCCACGTTTTCCAGCTGCATGCAATCCCTGTTAATGTGGTTTCAGGTAGAGGGCCACAATTTTCATGTTGTTTGAAAGGCCTTCTGTAAATCTTTAGGAGTGTCGCCCAGCCTTTCTTTGGGATATCACCTGCAGACAAATAGTCAGACTGAGCGTGCCAATCAAGATATGGAAGCTGCTATCCACTGCGTTTTCCACCATCAGCTGGCCTCCTGAGCACTCAGCCTACCTTGGATCGAGTACACCCATAATACTCTAGTCAGCTCTGCAACAGGCATTTTCTCCTGCGCCTACGGTTACCAGCCTCCAGCTTTTCCTTCCCTGAAATTAGAGGTTGCCGTCCCGTCTGTGGTTGCCCGCCTGTGCCATGCACGTCAAGCCTGGCATTATGGACAACACCTCCCACCCACTACACTCGGACCTTGCGGAGAGAATGAGCACGTTCAGTGGAAGGCTCAGACTCCCAAAATGCAACACGGAACGACACAGGAGGTCCTTCATACCGACAGCCATCAGTCTGTATAATGCATGTGTTCCTTGACTGCACTTAAAAGTAGAATATATTTATATTATTCATATATTATATATTATATATATATTATTTATTATTATTATTGTCTATTGTGAGCGAACTTTGGTGCTGAATTTCCCCCAGGGATCACTAAAGTACTTTCTATTCTATTCTATTCTATAACACCCAGACTGCACTTTCGCGCACCTCAGAGCGCAACCAGCTTCTTGCTATCCGCCACCAAAGCGCAGCACCAGAACACAAGCCCGGTCAGAGGGTGTGGCTGTCATCTCGCGACCTACCTGTTCAGGTGGACTCCAAGAAACTGCAGCCACGGTTTATAGGTCCTTATCCCATTGAGCAAGTAATCAATTCCACTACGTCTTCCGGACATCCCTCTATCCATGTCTCTCTGCTCAAGCCCGTTACCTCCAGCCCCTTGAATCCTCCGGAAGTGCCTGCTCTACCTCCTAGGCTTATTGATGGTCATCCCGCATTTACAGTCAAGGCCATTCTCGATGTGAGGAGAAACGGCAGGGGTTTCCGGTATCTGGTCGACTGGGAATGTTACGGCCCCGAGGACTGATCCTGGGTTCCTCGTTCCCTTATTCTAGACCCAACACTATTGGTTGCGTTTTATGATCGTTTTCCGGAGAAGCCAGGTAAGCCGCCAGGTGGCGTCCATTAAGGAGGGGGGTCCTGTTGTGTTTTCCTGTCCTCCTGCCTTCCCTTTTATTTTGTGCCTGCATTTTCCCTGTTGTGCCTTTTTTTTTTCCCAGTTTACTCTGCCCCGGCAAGGGGCGGACCTTGAGGCACACCTGCAGCTAATCAGTTCATGGACCATTTAAGCTGGTTATTGTTTCCTGTTCCTTCCAAGTCGCGTGCAGTTGCTTGACCTCCAAGTCCGGGAAAGTTTTCTCGCCCTTGCTATTATACACCTAACCTCTGTGTGTTTTTCTTTCCTCCCTGAGGTGGAGAAGATATCTGTTGTGGACTTTTCCTTTGCTCAGTGTGCCCTGGCCTTTACCCCTTCCGACATCTGAGGTTCCCGCTTATTGGCTATGTTATATGGTGTGCGTTTGTTAACCTTTTTGGTCTTAATTAAAGACTCCTTTTTTTTATTCCATCTTGCCTCCCGTCTCTGCATCTGGGGTCAACACCTTGACCAAACCTAACAGTCTGGAATGAACTTATGTCTTTGAAAAGGACTTTTATGCAAAACCAACTTTTCTTACCTATTGGTGCCTGTTCATTTGCGATCTGCATAAGTCCCAAACATTTGAAATCAAACAATGGAGGCAATGCTAAGATATTTACAATATATATTTGTGCTATTTTTCCCATTGGTGAGGTCAGCGGATATCTCCATATATGGTTAAGTTTTACCTGAAGAGTTTTGTGCGAGTCCGCCATCATAGTCCGACACTGTAATCAATAACCTTCTTCTCTTTCTATATCCTTTTGTTGTTGGGCAGACTTTCTCATACATGCACATGTATCCTCCGCTGTTGCTATTTCTAATAGAAATTACAGTTCTAACTTTTATGTCAGAATACATATGGAAGTGCTAAAAACTACAACATGGTTGATAGGGAGAAGACGCAGTCGAAGTGGAGGCACATAAATAAGACCACACACAAAACGGCATTTCCTGAAGAGCGATCAGAAAGAGGCTTGAAGATGGTCTGTAAAACATAATAATCTATGCAAAAGTTTGACCAAATTATACCATTACATGTTATGTAGACCACAAGGAAGGGTTTTTAATGTTGAAAAAAGATAAGACCCCTTTCAGTTGAGGTCAAGTGGTAATTGGTTTTCTGGTGACCACAATAATTCATGAAGTTAAGATTACAACTCAGTAAATTGAATGATACGGACAAATGTGTTACTTGATATTGTCTAATACACGTCTACCTTGGAGACTTTGTATGTGTAAGCATATGCAACTATAATTGTTTGATACTTGATTATATTTAAAAATGCCGTGTTTTAGACTGCAATATTGTTCAATGGCATTCACAGTCATTTTGTAAAAAAGACTTGACAAAAATACAAGAAAAGACCAAACGTGTGTGCTTACTGGAGGACATTTAGATGTTAACTGGCTGTCCAGCTTTGCGCAAGGAAACACGCTATGTATGATTGTATTGGAGCTTAAATCACACATTTTACAAGTTACTTTGTTGTTTTGCTGATATTGGACCAATATGAGGTATCAATATAGGAATTGGGACACCCCCAGTAAAACCTAAAATCAGTCATAGTCTGATTGGAAAAGCAATGAACCTTCAATTCGCGCAGATTTGTAAAGGTTTCTCTTTAGGGAAATTATAAAATAATTGGTTACAGGGTCAAAATGCCACTTTAACATTTTAACATGACTGTCAATGTTTTCAACTGAAGTACAGAAAAGAAATTAGGCACTCTTTGGTCGTAGGAGTGTCCCAATACGATGTTGATATAAGCCAGATATCGGCTTAAAAAAGTATGGGATTATATCAGCTTGCATCTAAAAACTGTGACAGTCCAAGCAGTCCTACAGTGTGTTAACTTATAAAATATAAATATCATACAAGCTAAACACACTTAATAGGTGTCCTTAAACAATGTAGTCTAAATGGCACATTTGCCAACATAAACAAGTATCAAATAATTATAGGTTACATATTACGAACACATTCAAAGTCTCCAAGGCAGAAGCATATTAGAAAGTATCCACTAACAAACGTGTCTGCTTCATGCGACTTACTGCGTCATGAGCATAACATTTTAAGTAACTATGACAATAAATATGCTGACACTGGACAAAAGTAGTGCAGCTGACATTATTACAATAGAGCATATTTCAGTACATTAAGATTAAGAACTGACTCTGTTGTATTTTTTCAGTTTCCACAGCAATTTTTAATTGTGTAAAAGACGTGGTGGATTATAAACCATGCTTGGCTGCAAATTTCATAAATGTAATCAAGTAAGCAGATGCTTTGCTGAATCTTGGCCAGAACTCCTTGTTGATGCGCTGATCCTGCGTTCATTCACTGCTTATGAAGATAGATTTTGAAAACTAGCTCGGAGTTTAAGCTTTTATGGTAACTAATGTTGTGGACAAAAACGAGTGCATACTTAAGAGTGTAGTCTTTTTCACCTTTAGTTTGATGACTCACCCACACAAGCGAGGGAGTCAAGGGGTTCTGCTCTCATTTGGGTTTAATTTCATTTGTACAGAATGGTATTTCAAATCAGACAGCTGACCCTTTATGATTTCAACACCAGGGAGCACAGTCAGCAATTATTGATGCTTGCATTTCCTGCCTTCACTCTGCTAAAGGCTATCTGGATGCTTTATTTTACCACCAAATGGTAGTTTGCAGTTTATCTACACCAAAAAAAAAAAAAAAATGTTGTAGTGTACCAGAAATGAAAGGCTATTAACACTTGGCTGTGGCGAAAAGCAGAGCATGTTGTAGTGTAGGAAACAACTACAGTCAGTAGTGCTAATGTAGATTGGCAGAACGAACAAGGGTGATCGGAGAACGATTTAACAGTAGTTTAACATATCAAGCACGACTTCACATCTTTCTTGTGCTAATTCGACCTGAAGAAGGAGACATATTGATTTAAAGCCGCTGTATGTCACAGTTTGGTGGATGCTTGTGGTCGCTTGCGTTAAAAAGCACCGCCATCATTCTGACCCGCCCTCTTTCTGGTTCAAACCTTTGACGATACCCCACATCTGCACAAGCACTGAGAATGAAGACTGCGCTTAGTCTAAAAGCGTGTTTGGAGTGAATTATTGCCTTGCTTACCTGTTTCAACGGCAGTATGGCGGCAATTGCGACTGTTTTTTTAAATCCTTTCGATAGCGAAAAGCTTTCATGTAGGTGGGCACGTGTCGCAGGAATGCATGTGTGCATGACAGCCATGAAAGCCAATCAAAAGCCAACATCTCATTCGGTCTTTGTGGTAGAGTTAGTTACTAAGTTGAATTTTACCAATTGTGACAAATACAGATATTTAATTGTTACATATGTTCTCTTAAACCACTGTTGGTAACATACATTTGTTAGCCGTTGGTGGTAGGGGTGTCCCGATCCGATTGCATCTAAAATCTCTGATACAAGCAGTCCTGTAACGTGTTCACCTGTGCAAAGCTGGACAGCCAGTTAACATCTAAATGTCCTCTAATAAGCACATAGGGTTGGTCTTTTCTTGTATTTTAGTCAAGTCAGCCAAACAGCTAAGCACACAAAAGTTATAGACATACTAAGTGTCCTCAATTGAACTCTATTGCAGTCTAAAACAGCACATTTGTCAATATAAACAAGTATCACATAATCATTGTTGCATATTACTTACACATACAAAGTCTCCAAGGCAGAAAAGTATTAGAAAGTAATGCAGTAACAAACATGTCTGCAACCTTCAATTTACTCCATCATGATCTGAATGTAATAAATAATTGTGAACACTGTGTGTCGCCAAAACACAAATTAACACCCCACTTCATTAGCCTAAATCTGTCACTTACCATCCAAAAAAAAATCGCTGCCGTTGTGTCCTTGGGCGGGACACTTCACCCTTTGCCCCCGGTGCCACTCACACCGGTGAATTGAATGATGAATGATAGGTGGTGGTCGGAGGGGCCGTTGGCGCAAATTGCAGCCACGCTTCCGTCAGTCTACCCCAGGGCAGCTGTGGCTATGAAAGTAGCTTACCACCACCAGGTGTGAATGAATGATGGGTTCTACATGTAAAGCGACTTTGGGTACTTAGAAAAGCGCTATATAAATCCCAGTTATTATTATTATTATTAAGGTTAGTGTTTTTTATACCTACCACTGTTTCGGAGTTATTTCACTTGATCAAATATTGTCTAACAGTCTACACTACAAGATATTAGGCATGCAACAATATGAAACTTCCACATCATGGTTATGTGACTAAAAGTATCACATAGAGACACACACTTAAATCTTTTGACCAAGTTTTTGTCATAACTGAAATAGAAAGTTAGAAAAGCCACTATTATGAATGTTTTGGGTGTTTAATGAGTCACTTAGTGTTTTAGTCTTCGCTTTGTATCTGTTTTAATGGCTAAGCTTTTATTGTTTAAACATTGGTTTGTACTGTAGCACCTAAAGATGTATTTAAATGCAAAGTGCGTAACAAATAAAATCTATTATTAATTTCTGGCAGGCGTTGCCGTGTCTTGTTTTTATGTTAGCATTTAAGCTAGTGAGCATTTAAATCGGTATTACTAACCATTGGGAGTTTTACCCCTGTTATCATCAATGCTGTTCATCGTTCAGTCCTTACAAAATAATAAAAGTATGTACTATGATTTGTGCTGATATCGTATCAAATTATTATTGGTATCGACCAACACTCAAGGCTTCAATACCGGTATCGTGAAAAAGTCGTACCGGGACACCCCTAGTTGATAGTGCTGTTATATTTTTGACTTAAAAAAGTGTCATTCTGAGCGGTAGACATACAACACCTTTAATGAGTCAGTTGTAAAATAATTTTAAAACACAAATAGCGCTTTTAGTAATCACATGATGTATTTTTGCAAAGTAAAACACTAAGGAACATGATGAAATACGACCAAATAAAAACAAAACTACTATGTATGTAGAGAGTAGGCCTGGGCGATATCGATTTTTTCAAGTTTTTTTTGTTGCAAACGATTAAAAATGTTTTTTATTCTCCTCTTGCTCCAGCTTATCGTTTGCCCCGAAATGCTTCCGTAGCTTCCACCCTGCACCTTATTTACTTAGCGGCACACCTGGCAAAACATGGCTAATGCTAACAGAAACAATAGCAAAACGTTTCTGCACGGTGCAAAGTTTGTTTAAAAAAGGCTGCAGCACAACAAACTTACTCCTGCATCAGAGACCGAAGCGTCTAACTCAGTGCGGGAAATACAACTCTATACAAGGCAAATAAGACCATAAAAACAAACAACTTCCCGCTAAAAAGCAGCTTACTATGGTGTTATCATTTGCACCAGTTATGTATGATGATACCATGTATGATGACAAAGAAGCACAATGCGTAGAACGATCACTAAAGCAGTCTCTACACACCGCCAAGATCTGTGAATATAAAAACCTGTGTTTATCCACTTACTGAAACTATACTCCCCTCAATGTTTTACTTGATTATTTATTTGCATACAATGTATGATACTACATTTTTATTAGCAGTATGTTTTATTCAAGACAGACATTTTAATTTGCACATTATTAATCTCAATATTGGATATTATTATGTATTTACATGCAATGTGCATTGCTATATTTTGTCAAGAGTAGTATTGTATACAACACAGAAGAATTGCTACCCATGGGAAGCTCTTAATTTAAATCTTTGAAAATGATTCCATAAAAAGTACAATTTATATCTGGTCTACAGAGAACATTATTCAAATTTGAATTTTGCTAAGAGTAAGATGCAATGTATGGTGTGTTATTTCAAACTACTTGTTTTGAATTATCTCTGTCATTTGTACTCATTGTTGTTTTCAAAAGTAGGGAAAAAAATCGGAAATCAAATGGTTAGTGAAAAAATTCAGATTTTATATTAGGCCATATCGCCCAGGCCTATTAGAGAGCAATATAATAGATACAAATATGCTGCGAGATGAATCCTAATGGCCCAGAAGTGATTTTTGTCCTGTTTTTGAAAGAAGGCCTTGACATAGTAACACTCTCATTTCCTTCACTGCATGGCCACTCGTAGCAACATGCCTATTGTGCAATACACAAAATTGCAGTTTACAGCAATAAGTTCATCAAACCAGTTTTGTGGGAGTGGAGTGAACTAGGTGCATCTAGGTCATTTCAGACTTCTCCGCCCCTGAAGATGGAGGTTCGGCGTCACCTGTTCTGGGCCCACTGGATCCATATTTGCTCTTTAAAGAACGTCCCAAAAACAGCCAATACTCCTTACGGATGCTATCCTTCTCCTGGGCTAGAAGGTGACAAATCTTGGAAGAAGAGAGAGACAATATGAAATGTTTGCCCTTTCCGGACTAAGTAGAAAAGGATACTTTATGAAGTGTAATGACATGTTGGTTGCTTCGTAAACTGGCTGAAGGAAACACTGGAGCAGATTCCTATGAAACTTTGTGGTTCGATAATTTTGGCAACCAAAAGGTTTTCTGCCGATTAGTTATATTTTATCACAGAAACCTGAATATTATGATGAATATACATTCAATGATAGCTGTAGGAGCCTAAATGCTGTTTAAGTTAATTTACATTTTATGGAAGGTGCTTTATGTTTATTCAGCCAAAATGGGACTAATTACTTTATTTGCATGCTTAGAATAATTATAAGGTACACTTTATTTGTAATTATTACATTTGTCTAAATAATTTGATGACGTAACTGTTTAATTGCATTATGGCGGAAGGATTGTGTGGTAAGATGGTTTTGGACACAATGTATTGTGGGTAATGGCAGTCAGGTATGGGGGAATCGAGCCACACAGTTTTTTGACCTTACTCTTACTTTTTCTAACTTTTTTTTACTGTAACAAACTCGCTTCATTTTGCCATTCATTTGTTCCCACGTCGTTATTGTTTTACATTTTTGAATGATTCAGTTCACAATTAAACGATACAAAACGAAGAGGAGCATCTGGAGTTTTGTTTGTTGTTGCTGTAGCAAGCGGGAGCAGGAGAAAGTAGAGGAGCGTCAAACTAAGGCTTCATTAGGAATCTACAATAGCCATCGTAACAACAACATGACTGCAAATTTACAAATGATAATTACTAATAATTACTTTCCAGTAACCTTAGAGCTGTCGAATGCTGATTGGCTGAACACAGTTGGGCTTTTCTAAAACTCTGTATTCAAAGTTTCAGCCACCTTGAGAACTAATTTTTCCTTTTTACAAACTTCATTTTATTATGCAAAGCGACAAAAAGTGGATTGACTCTTTTAAACTTATTTACAGAAGAATATAAAGTAATTCGCCAGACTTTGAAACTTCAAGGCGAGCAGTTCACTGAGACTCCGACCTTGTAGTTTAAAGATAAATGTGAAATGAAGGACGAGTAGAACGAACATCAAACATTCACTATTTACTTATTTACTTGATGATTACTTACTGCTAGAGCTTGTTTTAAGGTTTCTATCCGTTTTTCCTCTGCTCTTTCTTTTTGACTGCTATTCTCCAAAGCGTCTTCGTAGCAATCAAAGAGGAAGGCGAGAAGGTACGAGGAACATCGGGTCTCCTTCAGTTCCAGGATTTTCTCTAGCAGGCCAGGCTGAGACGACAGACCTTTGTCCTGCAGCATCCTAGGAGGGAAATCACAATTTGTGATAACTACAGGGTTTTCCCTTAATTCTAAAGGCTTAGTGGCCACATGCGTGGACAGCAACTTTAAGCTCTTATTTCCAAAATGGTGTACACTTTATAAATAAAGTTGATTTGATTTGATTTGACTACTGAATAGGGGTCTTATGGCCGCTTATGTGGACACTTACACTGCCATTTGGAATTTGGAAAAAAAAAAGTGTAAAAATAAGAATTAGCATGTCACTAAACATGAAGTACACGTTTGTTACTTAAAGACTAAGTACATCATATCAAAAGATGATTCTTAGTTTTTATTCTACAAACCCCGTTTCCATACGAGTTGGGAAATTGTGTTAGATGTAAATATAAACGGAATACAATGATTTGCAAAACATTTTCAACCCATATTCAATTGAATGCACTACAAAGACAAGATATTTGACGTTCAAACTCATACTTTATTTTTTTTTTGCAAATAATAATTAACTTAGAATTTCATGGCTGCAACACGTGCCAAAGTAGTTGGGAAAGGGCATGTTCACCACTGTGTTACATGGCCTTTCCTTTTAACAATACTCAGTAAACGTTTTGGAACTGAGGAGACACATTTTTTAAGCTTCTCAGGTGGAATTCTTTCCCATTCTTGCTCGATGTACAGCTTAAGTTGTTCAACAGTCCGGGGGTCTCCGTTGTGGTATTTTAGGCTTCATAATGCGCCACACATTTTCAATGGGAGACAAGTCTGGACTACAGGCAGGCCAGTCTAGTACCCGCACTCTTTTACTATGAAGCCACGTTGATGTAACACGTGGCTTGGCATTGTCTTGCTGAAATAAGCAAGGGCGTCCATGGTAACGTTGCTTGGATGGCAACATATGTTGCTCCAAAACCTGTCTGTACCTTTCAGCATTAATGGCGCCTTCACAGGTGTGTAAGTTACCCATGTCTTGGGCCTAATACACCCCCATACCATCACAGATGCTGGCTTTTCAACTTTGCGCCTATAACAATCCGGATGGTTCTTTTCCTCTTTGGTCCGGAGGACACGACGTCCACAGTTTCCAAAAACAATTTGAAATGTGGACTCGTCAGACCACAGAACACTTTTCCACTTTTTATCAGTCCTTCTTAGATGAGCTCAGGCCCAGCGAAGCCGACGGCGTTTCTGAGTGTTGTTGATAAACGGTTTTCGCCTTGCATGGGAGAGTTTTAACTTGCACTTACAGATGTAGCGACCAACTGTAGTTATTGACAGTGGGTTTCTGAAGTATTCCTGAGCCCATGTGGTGATATCCTTTACACACCGATGTCGCTTGTTGATGCAGTACAGCCAGATGGATCGAAGGTCACGGGCTTAGCTGCTTAAGTGCAGTGATTTCTCCAGATTCTCTGAACCCTTTGATGATATTACGGACCGTAGATGGTGAAATCCCTAAATTCCTTGCAATAGCTGGTTGAGAAAGATTTTTCTTAAACTGTTCAACAATTTGCTCACGCATTTGTTGACAAAGTGGTAACCCTCGCCCCATCCTTGTTTGTGAATGACTCAGCATTTCATGGAATCTACTTTTATACCCAATCATGGCACCCACCTGTTCCCAATTAGCCTGTTCACCTGTGGGATGTTCCAAATAAGTGTTTGATGAGCATTCCTCAACTTTATCAGTATTTATTGCCACCTTTCCCAACTTCTTTGTCACGTGTTGCTGGCATCAAATTCTAAAGTAATGATTATTTGCAAAAAAAAAAATGTTTATCAGTTTGAACATCAAATATGTTGTCTTTGTAGCATATTCAACTGAATATGGGTTGAAAAGGATTTGCAAATCATTGTATTCCATTTATACATACCTGCCAACTTTTGAAATCAGAAAAACCTAGTAGCCAGGGTCCAGGGGCCGCAGGCCCCGGTAGGTCCAGGACAAAGTCCTGGTGGTGTGTTCAGCGACGCAAAATGATTGATTGCATTCAGACAGGTTAAAATGTTGCTAAAACCATCACTTTTCTATCAGTCACAGTGACTTTTCAAAACAAAAATATTACAGCAAAAATCATATGGGTTGATTGACATGTTTATTCTGTAAGCTAACTTCAATAGTTTGAAATTATTTTGACAGTTAATGCCAGTTATCCTGTCAACCTTTCACAAGATTTCAATTTGTTAATTGAAAGTATAAACAGTATAAACACTTTTTACAGTAAACAAATGGTAAAACAGTACTAAACAATTCCATTAAAAAAAAAATTGGTGTCATTATTAACTTTCTGTCCAAGCTTGTATAATCTACTGCCTTGTTCAATTGTAAAAAATATTCTGTGCCTAAAATTCACATTTCTATCACAATTATCATACTGTAAACATGGTAAGCTAACTTCATTAAAATTAATAGTCCTGTCAATAGCATGGAATTACAATTCAAATGTAGTTTTTTGTAAGCCTTTCAAAAGAATTCATGATAAATGATAAATGGGTTGTACTTGTATAGCGCTTTTCTACCTTCAAGGTACTCAAAGCGCTTTGACACTACTTCCACATTTACCCATTCACACACACATTCACACACTGATGGAGGGAGCTGCCATGCAAGGCGCTAACCAGCACCCATCAGGAGCAAGGGTGAAGTGTCTTGCTCAGGACACAACGGACATGACGAGGTTGGTACTAGGTGGGGATTGAACCAGGGACCCTCGGGTCGCGCACGGCCATTCTTCCACTGCGCCACGCCGTGAAAAATTAATGAAAATTAATTTAAGCCATCAGACACTTGAAAAGTGGCACATCACATCTCTAATGTAGTCATTTTAACTTTTCAACAGAAATAGCACTGCAAAAATATTAAGGACATACTGTATTTTGGTAGTTATGCTGTCAACATTTAACAAGATTTCTTCAACTTGGACTTGAAAGCATAAATAGTATAAACACTTTTAACAGTATAACAGTACTAAACAATTCCAATAGATAACATTGGTGTCATTACCTTTTTGTGGCTAAAATCCAAATTTAGCAACGGCATTAGTCTTGTGTTTTTTTGTCCCAACGTGGTCTTTTACATCGCTAATTCCTCCGTGTCCGATCGAAAAATCTTGTCTGCACAAGGTGCAATTCGCGTAGTTTTCACCCTTTTTGGAACGGATAATTATTCCCGGATAGGCTTTTGAATATTCTTCACGGAATGACTGCAGTTTTCTTTTCGGTTTAAGACTCGTTTGCGATTTTTCTCCGGCTGATTCCATGATCGTTCGCTCGTTTGGAAACAATGGGCAACAGGTGCCTCGTGCTTGGCAGCGGTGCTATAAATAGCCTCGCGCATGGCATTCGGAATGGCTCGATAGGAAGTTACGGGAAGCAGTGTCGATTGTGATTGTTGTTACGCGATTTTGTGAATAAAACTTAAAAAAAATAAAATAATTTTAATTAATGAAAAACCGTATTTTTTATCACTGCAACCGTAACCCGGAATAGGTTGGTGAAAACCGTACTAATTACGGGAAAACCGGAGTAGTTGGCAGGTATGTTTATATTTACATCTAACACAATTTCCCAACTCATATGGAAACGGGGTTTGTGATTAGGGTCCAATAAGCCCAAATAGCAAAGAGAAATAAAAAAAAGCATGTAAACAAACAGCTTGGGCCTTAAGAGGTTAATTTATCCGATCGCGGCGCACCGCCACAACAAAATATTAACTGCCTCGCCTTAGGAATGAGGGTTTTTTTTTAACGTGAAAACAAATTAAATATAATGTATTATAGCGTCCAGAAAAAGACACATAAAGTCCAACGCTGTTTTTAACTTTAACCAATGTTATGCTAACAACCGCTCCACTTCCAACACATATTCCCTCCCGTGCACACACTTTCGCCTATGTGGTTCACTCCCAGATACACGACAACAATTCCTCATTCTATGCCAGGCTTTCTCAAACAGTTGGGGCGGGCCCCCCTGGGAAGCATGGTGCAATGTGAGGGGGGGCGCATAACCTCGGGGAAGATGCTTTTTTTGCTGTACCAGAATATGATGAGCGTGTGTCGCACTTGGCTTCACTGTAACCACGGTGGAGGACGAGGAAAGACTGGTGTGTTGTTTCCTTTATTTTTGATAAGCTTACAATGCAGAGGTATTGTCATAACAAATTTAGCGACAAAATATACAATTTTTAGTCATGGAGAGTGGGGCGGGGGGCAAAATATTTTCTTCTTCCTAGGGGTGGCGTAACAGAAAATATTTGAGAAGCACTGTTCTATGCCAACACGGTGTTCAAACCATGGGAACAATGAACATCATAATACATGAACATAGACATTACCACTAGCAGGTAGAGGTGGGAATCTTTGGGCACTTCATGATTTGATTACGATTCAGGGGATACGATTCGATTATAAATCAATTATTTATACATCTACGATTATTTTATTTTTATTTTTTTGGGCATAAAAAAATACAATCATGTGTGCTTACGGACTGTATCCCTGCAGACTGTATTGATCTATAATGTACGTGCACTAATTGTAAGTGTGTCGTGTGTTTTTTATGTTGATTTAATAAAAAATAAAAAAATAAAAAATTTCCCTTGTGCGGCCACGGACCGGTACCGGGCCGCGGCCCAGTGGTTGGGGACCACTGGTCTATCTGATTCATCATATTGTAACAAATATTGAAACATTCCAAGGAATGAAAGCTCAGACAGATTCCAAGTGTCTGTTAGTCACAAAATGCAGCGCGCCACGACAACAAGCTAAATCGCCATGTCTCGCCATCCCTCGTGAAAACTCGCACAGCCTATACCCCCCACAACACACGTCACTTTCCATCTTTGTCCCAGAAGTCCCAACCCCCAGTCCAAGCCATTGGCTAGAGCCGTAGACACCCACTCCCCCTCTATGGTTGACAGACGTGTTGCTGTACTGTGTGGATATTATTGTCTCTCCTGATTTATTAATCTAGTTGCCAATTTCCTCTTCTTAGCCGGTTACTTCCTGCTGTAATAAGGTTCCTAATAGCCTTTTTTGAAGCGTACAAAGTAGGGCTGCACGATTATTCGAAATCGACATCAAGGTTTTAATTAATTCGGTAAATAACCGCAAGAGGCTGAGTTTTCTTTGTTGCCCACCATCACCAGCATTATGCATTATGACAGCAATGGTCGCAATCAGAATTGTTGAGCGTCGTGTTTGTTCGTCTCTCGCTTCAAACAGGAACAAAGACATATTACTTTGTCCATCGCTTTCAGCACCTGAGCACGTTTATTTAACAGTGGAGTTAACTGAACAGAGTGACCAATCTTTTCAGTCATTTACAATTTTTGTCTTGGCGGAGACGAGAGCAGTGTGCCGCCACCAGCACACTCACAGTAAAGAGAGCCTCGCGACTCACCAGTGAGAAGTACCGGTACTGTGAACTAACACAAATTAGGAGGAAAAATGTTTTATTATAAAGCCAAAAGTCCCGTTGTGGGAATATTTCAGCTTCATATCAGATGGGTGATATGAGCCCATTTACCGGTACATGAACGAACGATTGAAAGTGCCGTCGTGATCAAGTGAGGGCAAAAAACAAATAAACACTCTCCAATCTAATTTTTCCAACTGGGAAACAAATGCACTTTAAGATGTTCAATATCTATTTAGGTTATAGTTTTGCTTACACAAAGGAGTCAGTTTTATTTTTTGTTTATTTATTTATGATAAAGTTATTTACCGTCCAATTACAGTACAATGGTAAACAATCCTACAATAAGAGAAATAAAAGTTTATATAATTTTAAATGGTTATTTGCATTACTATTATTATATATTATGATTACACGATACACTGTATAGTTTTTATGGATTATTTCTTCAGTTTAAGGGCATGATGTAGACAAAAGCACTGAGTGTCTGCATAAAGCCAAATACTGTATTTTTAAAATAAAATTATTGCATACTGTTCTAATGTGTGGCACCTTCAGACAAGAATAATGTTGAATGACAGACTAAAAGTAACGTGTCTTCCTTCACTTGTTATTTTTGCAGTCTTATGCATTTATATGTAAAAAATATAGGAGTCGCAATTTGACAGAAAAATCGCAATTAGGTTTTTTCCTCAAAATCGTGCAGCTCGATTACAGAGTATTTCGTTTTTGTTTCACTACTTCAGATTCAAGTTAGCTTTGCGCCGCGGCTAGCATAGCATGTCCTCTACTCCTTCCTCCTCAGTGTGTGTCCACACTAACCCAGCTAACACATAACATTAAAACAATGTTAGCTAATACTGTATTTCTCCCCTGGTTAGTAAGAACCAAACGTAAAACTAACGTTTACAGAACATTAGCATTAATGCTGCATTTTAGAACAGTCTGTATTACTTTTTTCAACATACGTAAATAATCGACGTTTGGACATTTGTTCGAGTCGCAAATTGCCCACATTCGAATTGTGATGCATCGGAGAATCCATTATATTTTCCACCTCTACTAGCAGGTTGCTACAGTATGAATTTAATTATTTAGTTTATTATCTGCACACTATTGACTAGTGATGCATCATTAATTTCGCAGCTGAAAAAAGACTGATCAGTACAACAGCACTGCCAAAGGAGGATGTTGTGAGGACATAAGCAAGACACACTGGATTGTCTGGATCAGAGGCAGCATGTCTATGATGTGGACGTCCTTTAATATATCCGAGATAGATCTGTGAACAGTCATTTACAAAATGTAAGAGAGGAAAGCTCACAGCAGCGCGAAGCAAGTAATGGGTTATACGGTACTTGAATAGCGCTTTTCTACGTTGATGGTACTCAAAGCGCTTTGACACTATTTCCACATTCACCCATTCCCAAACACATTCACACTGATGGTGGGCGCTGCCATGCAAGGCCCTAGCCACGACCCATCAGGAGCAAGGGTGAAGTGTCTTGCTCAATGACACAACGGACGTGACTAGGATGGCGAAAGATGGGAATGGAACCAGGAACCCTCAGGTTGCTGACACGGCCGCTCTACCAACCAAGCCACGGCGTACCCAGTGTGACGTCATGCTTACTGTAGCTCGCATGTAGCGACAGAAGAGTCTTTAAACACGAGTAGTCAACAGTAACACCAGAAAAACGTGCTAGATTTGTTGCTACTCGTTTTTGATAAATATTAAGTGACTAAAAGGATTGGAGAAGTCTCTAGACTCTTAAAAAATCTCAACCAAGTAAGTAAGTAATAAGCAGCACCAATTGAAGACTAGAGCAAAACAATAAGGTAATACTAATTCTTACCTTTTTTTTTTTCAATTACCGTAAATTTTGGACTCTAAGCCGCTACTTTTTTTCCTACATTTTGAACCCTGCGGCTTATAAGACGGTGTGCCTGACTTACAGATTTTTCTTTGCTGGTGGTCATAATAAAAATATTCTTATTAAAAAAAACAAACACAAACACAGAGGGTGTTTTATTGTTTGTGCTATGGCACCATGTTTTGGACAAGTTCGCTCACTGTAGGTGCTGCAGTGTCCTTCCATTTACTGGAAGTGCCGTTCAGTCTTCCAACCGTCCATAACGTTTTTACCAAGAAGTGCAAGCTTTCACCGAGCACATTACCTCAATGGACAAAAATATCAATTTCACACGTGAGGAAGTCAAAGACAGTAAGTTGCCTTTTTTGGACTGATGTCCACATTGGAGAAAACGGGGGGCCTCCATGTTGGGGTTTACCGAAAACCCACACATACCGATCAGTAACCTACTTTTTGACTCACATCACCCACTGAAACACAAACTGGGAGTTATCAGAACCCTACAACACAGAGCTGACAATGTTCCTACCAGCCCACAGGCCAAATAGAAAGGGCGTAGGAATTTGAGGGAAGCCCTCAAAACCTGTGGTTACTACAGCTGGTCATTTGTGAAAAGTGCATCGAGTTCCAAAAATAAACAAGACTAGAGTGGATGAGGAAAAAGTTGTTTTTACGATTTGTTTCATTTTTTTCAAGGAATAAAGGTTGTTGATGAAACTTATTCGTTAGTCATAAAATAAAATGAACACTGCCGTGTATATAAAAAAAGAAATGCCTTACCCTTTCAAATAGTTCCATGCACTTTCATTGTGGGAAGCCTTTTTGATCTGGGTCAGACAGTACCTAAAAAGAAAATACAAATGAAGGTAAGAAAATCAACTGTAGGAGAAACAATAGAGAAACATAAACCACAACCAAGCAAACAGTCAAAACCAAAAACTGAGGAAGTCACATTTACCACCATAAACTACACCAACTCCTGAACATGCATGACTATGAAGGATGATGGATATTCCTCAGAAACCTCGGCAACAAAATTAGGAATGTGATCAGAAGAGGTTCTTGGGGACTTACTGGATCTCTCTCTCTAGA
Organism: Nerophis lumbriciformis; assembly: GCF_033978685.3. Classification (NCBI taxonomy): domain Eukaryota; kingdom Metazoa; phylum Chordata; class Actinopteri; order Syngnathiformes; family Syngnathidae; genus Nerophis; species Nerophis lumbriciformis. The sequence continues at coordinate 4,390,273 of NC_084581.2, forward strand.
ACAGCTTGATCAGAGAAGCCTGTAGTGATTGAGATGACAAAATGCCGCTGATTCCAGGCAGAATTATTCCTCACATCTTCTTCCAGGAGATTCTCTACAAACTCCAGCTCATTGTCCCATAGTTTGTACTCCTAAATTTTAATGGAAAGAGTGGAAAAAACACGTAATCATTTGGCACTTTCACACATTTTAGTACCTCATCACTAAGTTGTGTACGGTACAAACAATGCTGCACATTAAAGACCAGAGAGTGATGTTTGGTGTGAAGGTTTGATTGTGTGACAACATAGCAGGATGACAGTGTAACAAAACATACACAGAGTAAAAATGTTACACAATCTTTTTTTTTTTTATTGGTCACACAGAAACAATAATCTGGTGATCAACGAAGAGGTTGCAGTCTTCCGTGTGTCATGTTGTTGTCTTAATACCCCCAACCAGTAGAAATAATGTTAACATTGTACAAGAGAAATGCAATGATTGGTAGAAGAGGTGACAACAATTAACATCTACCGGTAAATTAGGTTTTTTCTAATTTGAGGATTTCAGCAGAGGCGCAGTAGTCAACTTGTTGAAAAGGAACCTGCTATGCTAACCTTACATTTCATGTTCAAGGCCAACATCGATACAGTATATTTCTAATTACTACACAGATAGGAGATAATATGGGGATATATAACATTATTTGTTAATAAATGTTAGTATAAAGGGTTAGGGATGTAACGATATGAACATTTCTTACCACGGTTATTGTGACCAAAATTATCAGTTATTATTATCACAGAATTGTTTGTTATATGTGCCCAAATAATACTCACACACACGCAAATCTTTAAAGCCAACTTTTTTTGGTTTTGTTTTAAATAAATGGACACACAATATGATTTCCTAGGCAGACTATTGTTCTGGCTTTTTAAGAGATGTATTATCTTTTGAGTGTTTAAATATGTTTACCTTCTTTAGAGTGTTTCTAAATGACATAGTTACTCAGACAGAAATGTGTTAATAAAAATTGGATTTTAGGGTATAACGTTTGTAATTGGGAAGAATGTGTTGTATTCATGTTAGACAGCTACCAGAATACAACAGCTAGACAGCTAGTAGCTGGCGACCAGCGCTGTCACTTTTGGTCCTCTCATCTAAAAAGTCTACGTCACTTCCCTTCTAAGTTTTACGACAGAGTTTTTGCGGAGTCACGCGCTGTCATATTTGAATGTTTCATTTCTTTTTATGTATAAAAATGTACATAATAGAAAAAGAGAACAAGATTTAAAAAAAAACCATTTATTCCACAAGTCTATTTTTATTGAATGTTAATTTTTCAAAAGAGAGACTTTGTTTAAATCTATAGGTGTTTCCACCGCAGGAATTTATTTTTATTTACCTGGGTAAATTAGTACACCCTTGTGTTTCCACTAAAATCTACCTGGGATGATTTAGTTCCACAGGATCCAGTTTTAGTTCCTAGTAGTGAAGTGGGACTTTTTGAAGTTCTGACAGGAACTGGAGAGGGGCCGGTCGTGCTGTCGAACGCTAATTGGTTGAACACAGTTGGGGCATTTCTAAAACTTTGTATTCAAAGTTTCAGTCGCCCTTAGAGAATGCGAGGACAACCTTTTATTTCTTATTTATTGTGTATTTTATTACAACATAATTGAAAATGGAGAGAAATATCAACAAAATAAACTTTTGTGGGGCACGCTAATTAGCAGAACTAACTTACAGTATTTTACACAGCTGTACTCTTTAAAATACTATGCAGTTTAATGCCGTTTATTAATTGTTTACAAACTTCATTTCAATATGCGAATCTACAAGAAGTGAACAGACTTTTAAAAGAAAACTGCACTTATTTTGGAATTTTGTTCACAATCATTATGAAAGACATGACGACGGACATATTTTTTAATGCATTCTAACTCGTAAATAAACGTAAATAAAAGACCGCTTACAGAGGGGCCAACCGGAGGTCCTCTATTCCGCCCATAAAACCCAATAAAAAACATCAAAAAATATCCAACAAAATTTCATGACTTGAATATTAACCAAGTATTAGTGATATTGTTATCATGAGCGCTAATGCAGACAAACTATTTGTAGCGGCGCCATGATCACGAGCTTGTGTGCTAATGTTGACATGACCGGCTGATGAGCTGCTTCCTTGTTTCCTTGCTCATCAAACTTTACTCTAGATCATAAATTATGCCTCTCACCTGGATAGTAGAAAGACGAGGACGTAATCTTACATGTTGGTACACTTTGACAGCCAATCTAAACCCGGAAATGGAGAGAACAGCGGGAAAAGAAGCTTCATTCCACCCCCTTTTTTTTCGTAGGGATTATGAGTCATTTTTATATAAACGGGAATATATGAACATCCCAGCCGTCGGTATCCTAATGACAGCAGACTTTGGACAGTAATTGATGTTGTATTATGTTTGTTGGCTCTCAGGAAATCTGCAGTGAGTAATCAGTGTAGTTTAAAAAAAAAAAAGCAAACGTGATGCGTTTTTTTAAATGAATGCGCAGCGTATGCTTAAAACGATCAAAACCGGAAAATAATAAACGTTATTATAAATGTGACTGCTACTACATTACATATATACTTATATGTATATAAAACCTTAATGGAGGTGCTTGGATGTTTTTAAAGGCTTTAGAAGCAGAACGGAGTGGCTACAATAGGCTCCGTTGTAAGCTGATTTTTGATCGCATTTATACAATATTTAGAATGTATTAAAAAAAAAGGCAGGGTACACCATTGACAAATCACCACCTCATTGCAGGGCCAACACAGATAGACAAGCATTCACACTTGCCAGAGTACCCAGAGAGAACACACGCCGTCATGGAGAGATCATGCAAACTCCATACAGAAAAACACCAAGCCCAAGCATCAAATGCAGGACCTTCTTGCTTAATAGGCACAAGCGCTAACCACACCTCCACTGTGCTGAATGTGTGAATGGTGAGAAAAGAAACCCACGCTATAGCACTGTAATGTTTACCCATACATTGTTATTAAAAAAAGATAATATGGTTACAGTGACAGCGTGCACGAATGTAACAGCTGTTTGACTGCCATGAAAGAAGTCAACAAGAAGTGACGTAGTTTTTGTGCATGCGTGGATTGATCGTGTTTTCCGTTACCGATCTGGTAGCGACAAGCGCGTTAGATGCTAGTTGACGATCAGCACACTAGCTGCCAATCAGCGCTCTAGCAGCTAGTTGCCTATCAGCACACAAGCTTCTTTATCAAAGTGCGGTAATCAAGCCGTTTTACAATAATTTACTTTTGAAACTAATACTTACCATTAGGAATGTTTCTGCGGTTAATCATGAATACTGGTAATCCCCAAGGAGTATCCGTGCAAATGTACATTTGAGGGGCGAGCGAGACCGTAATTAGCCATAAGCAATGGAGAGTGAGTGTCTTTCGTGGACACACGGTGGTATGTTCTGTGTTATGTGCACTGCTAATAAACTTTACTCCCTCAAAAATAAACCACCACCAGTAACTTCCTGCACTCTTGCAGCCAACTAACTAGTGTGAGACTTTGAGCAGGAATGACTAACACAAGGGCAGTTATTCCAATTAAAAATTAATATGGTGGGAGGCTAACATATGAATGATATTTGAGTGTAATATAGCACTTTAAACCTATTTTTATGTTTGAATGGGGATAAAAACAGGACACCTGTTTTAAGACTACATGTACTAAACAACATTATTTTTACAATATTTTTGAAGGGAGCAAAGAGAGTCCTCCAACAGAATTGTTGCCACTGACATATTCATTCTCTATAGCCTGGTTAGTTTTGTTACAGTTTAAAAACAAATAACTGTAAAAGAAAATGCTATATAAATATAATGTATCAATAATATCATGTTAATATATTATTATTATCATAACCACTGTCCAGCACCTACCTGGATGACCCACTGTCTGTGTTGCCAGGCATGGTAGTTCTTTGCGTCTTGGCTGAGGATGTCTGCAATGAACTCCAGCTCCTCTGAAGGGTCGTTCAACCACTCTACCACGATACGTCTATGATGCCTGGAAAACAGTTGTGATACCTACATGGTTTTTTATTTCACTTCACAACATTGTTTCTCTCTGGAGAGCATGTTAATTTTCCTTTCTGAACACATCTATTCATTAATGTATTTATTTATGTTCTAACACTACAGCTAATAACCCAGTGAAACACAGACATTGACATTTCTTGACTTGACTCACCACACTTGGTAGTTTTTAGGTTGATCCTCAATGATGGCTGTAATGTAGCACATTTCTTCCCTCAGGTCTTTTGCCAGAGCTTGTAGCAATACCCGCCTGTAGTGCCTGCATGTTGCCAGAAAATGAGCACATTATGCAAAAGTCTGTGCTTAGTGTTGATGCCTACACAAGCTTTCAAAAAATGTCTTGTTACAGGCAGGGAACCTGAGCATCAGATCATTTTCAAAACAACAAGGAACTTACCACACAGTGTAATTAGCAGCATTCAACTCAATGGCGTCTGCTGTCAAGGCGAAGGCTCGCTCGCTCTTTTCATCATGCTTTAGAAGGGCACGGAAATAGTCAAAAACATCGGAGACTGTTGGCAGACACAAAAAACAAGTTAAAATGTCCAGCACACAAAGTTATTTATTTACATGTGTAATGCGTCTGGCTACTGTGACACACACTTTTGGTAACAGTTGACCCATACAAACATCTAAGACTTATCAGGCCCCCCCCCCAGATTTTGGTGGCTTTTTTTTATAATCGTTGCGGCCTAAAATGCCTGAATTTTTTTTTAGAAAGTTGCAATGTTTTGAGGCTTATATTTTCTTTAAAAAACATAGAATCAACTTGTGATTCTATAACTTATCAATGTTTTAGGGGTTCCTTATAACCTTAACCTAAAAAAAGCACAGGATTTCAACAAAATTGTAAAACAAATATTGTATTCATGTTTTACTTGTTTTATACCACACAGACTTAAAAGTAGACACTTATTGGCAAAATTACTGTACTGTTTTATGTAATATGTACAAATAATCTTGATAATTTATTATAATTACAGGGTATCCCTTACATGTACTTGATCGTGCCTGCCCGCCACGGCAAAATAAAAGCTGACATACCTGAAAAATGAGGGGTTTTACATGAAAAGAAATTAAAGTAATATAATTGTATGTTAAGTTAGTTAAAGTTAAAGTACCAATGATTGTCACTTGGTGATTTAACCCCCAATTCCAACCCTTGATGCAGAGTGCCAAACAGGGAGGTAATGGCGCCCATTTTTATAGTCTTTGGTATGACTCGGTATGGATATATATAGATATATAGTGCATTATATTAAGGGGAATCTTATCTTTTTATGGCTGTCGGTGTGGATCTACGTTAGCTTTATTTTTCATCAAACGTACGTAAACAACTTACGTAATATACGTAACATTTACGCAACTGCGCCACAGCAATTTCAGGTCAATCAATCTAGTATTAATTAGGAATAAAAGTACAGGGTTTTCTCTTAATGTATCTGGTCGTGGCGCTGCGCCACAGCTATTTTGAAACCGCCACCTTTAAAAATTAGGATTTATTTACGTGGAAACAAATTAAAGTAATATATTGTATGAATGGATATATAGCTTATATTATTTAAGCACGATTGACTAGTGATGCGCAGAAAATGTGGCCACTGAAAAACTTTGATCAACCATAAGCAAGACACACGCGAATGTCTGGAGCCTCTGCGGTAAGCAACTTTGGCGCAAAGCTCGGCTTTGCACTCCAGCCGGACCAACCCAGTCCTTAGAGCCAGTCTTTGTCCTGAAGTTATGGATGAGACTTGAGGACTTCACTTACTCGAGGTATTGTTTTAACTGAACTGAATTGAACATGTGATGCCAGATATACAGCAGTGGCAATTGCTAAAGACTGCAAGGGAAGTTCAGTTTCCCTTAATATATATATATAAAAAAGTGGTGAAATATGTTCTTTTGTGTTTGCATTTCATTGACTAAATGCGTTAGTATGCGTTTAATTTTTGTTTAGAATCAGCTACTTAGGCGACAGTTGGCGCGACTTTTTTCATTGACGTGGTAGCGTAACAGTGCTGCTGCCAAACGAGTCAATCATTAGATAAATACTCGACTTTGTCCCACCCACGGACGGTGAGCCAATAAATAAGAGTACGGTAATTGAAAGAGGGTCGTCGGGCTTTCGTGTGAAGATTGGATGACCAGTCTCGGATAAAGTCCTTTTTGATTGTGAGCAAAATGAGCGAATCAGCAATTTTTAAATATAAAACACTGCCAAAGCATTTTTCAATGTTCATTCCATTGTTCATGTTGATCCATTGTTCATGTTGATATGGAGATATTTATAATTTTTAGGTGAAGTTTTCTTAGTAAAATCTAGCATGTTTATATCTTTTATCTGTTATTGGAGACTGTACTCATGTTTAAAGAGTAGCTGAAAAAAAGTTTCCTCTACTTGAAAGACGAGCAGCTGCCACTTACAGCCTGTGTTACATTGTACAATTACAACAATTATTTGAAAAAAACGAGCAAAAAGATAAACATTTTAATACTAATTACTAATAACAGACTTATTTTAAAATGTATGTAAATTATTTTGAGCATCAAAATATATATGCATCATCAACAAATATGCAAATGAAACCGAAACAGGACGTTGTGATGCCAAGGCGCATTTATTTAATTGAAAAAATCCGGAGGCACACCACCAGCAGAAATCATTAAAAAATGTTACTCAGTAGACAATAAAAAGTTGTTGTTGCAATTGTTGGATACAAATTGAAACCATAACCAGCCATGCATCACTATAACTCTTGTCTCAAAGTAGGTGTACTGTCACGACCTGTCACATCACGCCGTGACTTATTTGGAGTTTGTTGGTGTTTTCCCGTGCATAGTGTTTTAGTTCTTGTCTTGCGCTCCTATTTTGGTGGTTTTACTTGTTTTGTTGGTATTTTCCTGTTGCAGTTTCATGTCTTCCTTTGCACGCTATTCCCCACATCTGCTTTGTTTTATCAATCAAGAATATTTAAGTTGTTGCTATCTTTTTTTGAGTGGACATTGTTGATTGACATGTACGGATGTACTTTGTGGACGCCGTCTCTGCTCCACACACTGTAAGTCTTTGCTGTCGTCCAGCATTCTGTTTTCATTTACTTTGTAGCCAGTTCAGTTTTAGTTCCGTTCTGCATAGCCATCCATAAGCTTTAATGGCTTTTCTGAGGGGCACTCACCTTTTGTTTATTTTTGGTTTAAGCGTTAGATACCTTTTTAGCTGCACGCTGCCTCCCGCTGTCGTCTGCATATTGTGATTACGACAAACCATCGTTGTCTCACACGAAAGCAATTAGCTACTGGCTGCCACCTACTGATATTTAGGAGAATAACATGGCTACTCTGCCGAGCTCTAGATAGCACCAACACTCAACAACAGCACATTATTTGCGGATTATAATTACTGGATTGCAAAAATTTTTTTTTACCCAAATAGGTGAAACTACATAATCTCCCACGGCACACGAGACTGTATCTCACGGCACACTAGTGTGCCACGGCACAGTGGTAGAAAAACACTCACGTAAACCATATGCACAGGATTGTCTGGAGCAGAGGCAGCATGTCTGGGTATTTTAATAAATCCAAGGTATGCCAAAAGATCTACAAAATGTGCAATGTGCAAATATTAAGAGGACAGTGGCAGCTTTCAAAGAGAGAAAGGCTTGAAAAACAGTGCAAAGCAAGTATGATGTCGGTGAGGCTCGCTGCAGCTCTCAGTGTTTCTCGTGGACATCGAGCGACAGAAGGGTCTCTAAACAGAAGTACAGTTTACATAACACCAGAAGGAAATGCTATATTTGTTGCTATTTTTTGATGTAAGAAACTGCTGTTCTAAATGTGTCCACTGAATGTCGCAATAGAAATTCAAGTGTACCCGTACGTCACATATGACACTGTTTAAAGATGATGTGTCAGCTGTCTTTAAGCGGCCTCTTGAATGGCTGCTGCTACTCCAATCAGTGCAGGTGTAAGCAACCAGCTGCTCCTGTTGTGCCTGGCAGCAGACACACAAACAACGCACAATACCTTCTTCTATTGTAAATTGTCCACTCGGTGGATAAAATAACAAAACGGTGAGATGCAAAGACTTAAGTCAACATGACCATCATCTTTGTAGTTAGAGTTCCGTGCAGCGCTTGCAATTGGTTGACGGCGTGATGAGTACCCTAAAATCCATTGTAAATATGCATGTTTCTGCATTTGTTGTTTGTTCTATTTTTATTTGATTCTTAAATCTCCCATGTTGACAGTGGTTAAGTTTGTGGTTATGTTACCTTTAATTTGGCCATGGCACAATGTTTTGTAACTTTTTTGTTTATATTATAGGTGTAATATTTGAATGATAAATGAATGAATGTGTTGTGGCAGTTGTCGATGTCACCAATGGGGCGGTTTGAGGAAAGACGCGATTGCTTTTTCAAACATGTATTTAATGATGAACTGCCAACATTAGAATGCTAAACAGGAATTGCTTAAAGTTTAATGGCTTTTTAACAATACTGAGACAAAGTCTAAGTTCATTGTGTTCATGATGTTTTTGAAACTGCAACAATTTTTTTCTCCGAATTTTCAACTAACTTGGAAGTGTTTTGCCGAAAGGATCATTTGTAATAAGTACATTTTAAGAATGTGATTGTTCTATTTTTGGCCAAAGTAAAATTAAGAAAACTGAAGTTGTCTTTATTTTTAAGTTATTATGCCATTATTTTACCAGTCTGGCCCACATAGGAACAGATTTTCCTTCATGTGGCCCCTTACGCTAAATTTAGTTTGAAATATACAAGCAATCATGAAAAAATATTTTAAATGGATTTACAAAAAATACACGCCACACAAAACACCCATGCCCCATTCCACGCCTTCAACGCTTCACCCTACGTAGTATGATAGACGAAGCAGCGCCTGTAGTGGCTATCAGCTTCGGGCCGGATGCCCGCCACGTCACCACTCGTTGCAAGTCTCGAGTTATATGTTGCAAAATGTATATGTGATTTGCTAACAAGGTTTTTTTTTTTTCTAACTCCAGACTGTATCCCCTCAGGAGCCCAGTCTGAGATTTACTTTTTTTTTTTTTTTTTAACTCATCCTCCTCCACCGTCTAACTTTTTTCTATCTTTTACGGGGCACCGTGTGGCGACCCATTAACGTTCTTGTTCTGTAACCCTGTACAGTGTTTGTCTAATCTTGAACGGGTTTGTGATGAAAACTAAATGTTGTTGTACTTGTGCAATGACAATAAAGATCTATCCATCCACTCTTAAAGGGGAAATGCACTTTTTTTTTTTTTTTTTCACAATCATTATGAAAGGCAAGAACACAAAAGGTTTTTGTTTTTTCCGCTTTCTAACATAAAAATTGGCTCGTTCTCGGTGGCTTGCAATGCAGTTAATGGGAGCAAACAATTCTACCTCTAAATCACTTAAAAAAATGCATTCAAAACAGTCAACAATACTTAATTTAAGTTCAGTAACCTGTATGATAACCAAGTTTTAGCGACATTGTTATTGTAAGAGCGAAAACTGAGGATCTCTTTATCTAGGTTAGTAACCCATTGGCGTGCTACAGTAATAGCCATAATAGCTAACTACGGAAAGAGATAAGCTAGCTTCTATGTAAACATGAAATGCATTTGAGTTTGTAATGCGCAACACAATGCGATGAGCCACCAATTTGTACTGACTGAAAAACATGAACAATCATATTACATTATCTGTAAAGTATTAGCCCACATTTCATGTTTTGTTTGTACACAGCTAGCCAGACAGCGTATGTGCTGTCGTTGTAAGGTGATGTGCTGCATGTATTATGCACAATAGTATAGTGACTTACTCGATGGACAGATGTTCATTTGGTCAAGCTTCAACGTTTCACCCTCTTCTTCATGCTCGCTTCTATAAGCCACAGTTCATCCTCCGTTCGTATATTCAGATTCAAAAAGATAAGGTTGGGAATCCTCATTTGTCCAAAAATCGTCTTCGTTGTCTGTTACCAAGTCTGCCACGATTACAACACACTTGCGTGTTTCCTTGCGGAAGTAGGTATGTAGGTATATATATATATATATATATATATATATATATATATATATATGTCTTAATAAGGTTATCCAAAAAATAGTGCTCGATACCGTAGTAGAGCGCAATATATGTATGTGTGGGAAAAAAAATCACAAGACTATTTCATCTCTACAGGCCTGTTTCATGAGGGGGGGTACCCTCAATCATCAGGAGATTTTAATGGGAGCATTCGCATACCATGGTTTATATAGGGCACAGAGTGGGTGGGTACAGGCTGGCGTAGGGGCGTGGTGATTGGCTCATGTGTTACCTAGGAGGGGTTTCCGTCTATGGCGGCATGCTGTTACAACTTCGCTGCGCTTGTTGAGGGATGACAGGTCTGGACGGTAAATAATAAACAGTTTCTCTTTCAAGCATAGGTTGCATCTTTTATTAGCACTATTGTAAGGTGTGCTGGATGCAAGAATGTGCCATGTTATTGAATATTCAACATTATTGTCTTTGAGGTCCCAAATGTGTTTGCTGAGTTCTGTGGTATTTCGCAGGTTTTTGTTCCTGAAAGAAGCCTTGTGATTGTTCCATCTGGTTTTGAATTCTCCCTCGGTTAATCCTACATATGTGTCGGATGTGTTAATGTCCTTGCGTATTACCTTAGATTGGTAGACAACTGATGTTTGTAAGCACCCCCCGTTGAGAGGGCAATCAGGTTTCTTTCGACAGTTACAGCCTTTGTTGGTTTTGGAGTCGCTCTGTCTGGGGGCCGACGGCTCATTTGCAATTGTTTTGTTGTGGTTTGAGATGATTTGTCGTATATTGTTCATGCAGCTGTAGCTCAATTTAATGTTGTTCTTGTTGAATACTTTTCTTAGGGTGTTGTCTTTGGGAAAGTGTTTGTCAATCAGATTGAGGAATTTGTGTCCAATGTTAGTTGAGACGTTTTTGCTGTATGGGGGGTTGTACCAGATGATGTCGTTTCGTTTTCTGTTCTTTTTTGGCTGGTTTCCTGGCGTGGGTTCATAGGTGAGGGTGAAATTGTATCCGCTTTCATCAAGGGCTTTTTGGTACGGGGGGGTTGCTTGGTCAAATTCAGCTTTGCTAGATGACAGCATCGATAGCCTTTTATTGATTCCGGTAGGTACCACCACGAAAAGAATACCTACCGGAATCAATAAAAGGCTATCGATGCTGTCATCTAGCAAAGCTGAATTTGACCAAGCAACCCCCCCGTACCAAAAAGCCCTTGATGAAAGCGGATACAATTTCACCCTCACCTATGAACCCACGCCAGGAAACCAGCCAAAAAAGAACAGAAAACGAAACGACATCATCTGGTACAACCCCCCATACAGCAAAAACGTCTCAACTAACATTGGACACAAATTCCTCAATCTGATTGACAAACACTTTCCCAAAGACAACACCCTAAGAAAAGTATTCAACAAGAACAACATTTCACCTTTTTTTTCCCACACATACATATATATATATATATATATATATATATATATATATATATGTGTACATTTGTATATAAATATATATATATATATATATATATATGTATTTATGTAGTAACAGACGCGTTCATAACAATATGTAATATGTACAATATTTACCGTATTTTGGTGATTTAAATCAATAACGGGACTTCCTTCTCTGGCGCATTTATTTCCGTTTCCATAGCAGCGCACGTCTGACTTCCGGCATCTACTCGCGTGTTTCCTTGCGGAAGTAGGAACACACAGTAAATGCCGGAAGTCAGACGTGCGCTGCTATGGAAACGGAAATAAATGCGCCAGAGAAGGAAGTCCCGTTATTGATTTAAATCACCAAAATACGGTAAATATTGTACATATTACATATTGTTATGAACGCGTCTGTTACTACATACATACATACATATATATATAAACAAATTTACACATATATATATATACACACACATATATATATATATATAAATCTCCAAAATGATTCCCGGGCGCGGCCACCGCTGCTGCCCACTGCTCCCCTCACCTCCCAGGGGGTGATCAAGGTTGATGGGTCAAATGCAGAGAATAATCTCGCCACACCTAGTGTGTGTGTGACAATCATTGGTACTTTAACTTTAACTTTACTTTATATATACATACATACATACATACATACATACATACATACATACATACATACATACATACATACATATATATATATACATATATATATACATACATACATATATATATATATATACATACATATATATATACATACATACATATATACATATATATATATTTATTTATACTGTATACATACATACTGTACATACATACATATATACATACATATATACTTGCTGTGTGTATATAAAACATTGATGGAGAGTTTTGAAATTGTTTTAAAGGGCTGTAAAGGCTACAACAGTGGCTCCCATTAGCCACATCTTAACGCTCACACCCAAAAAAAGACGTGTGTTCTTGTTTCTCACAATAAAAGTACAGTTCAACTGAACTTTTTTTGGAATTTTGCTGATCCTTCACAATCATTATGAGAGACATGGCGATGGATGTTATTTTTTTATTATTTTTTTTCATACTATCTATTAAATAATAGTAACCAAGCATTTTTTCGTGTCGCTCTCGCTTCTTCCGGGTCCTGAATGGCTGTCAAAGTGTACCAATAGGTCCTCAGACTTCTCCTGTCCAGGTGAGAGGCATGATTTATTTCATGAATTTGTACGCAGGCTTGCGAACACAGCGCCGCTATAAACAGTTTGTCTGCGTTAGCGCTTATAATAACAATATCACTGATACTTGGTTAATATACAAATCACGAAATGTAAATTGAGTATTGTTAGCGTTTTTTGAACGGTTATTTATTGGATTTTATGGCCGAAATAGAGGACCTCCCATTGGCTCTGCTGTAAACTGACTTTTATTTGTGTTTTATTTACAAAGAGTTGATATGTTGTTACATGTTGTTTCTTCTTAGTCAGCACAAAAAAACAAACGTTAAGTTTTGATTAAAAAATTGACGTGCGCGTTTGAGCGCCGCTCAGAGACAAATTCAATTGGCGAAATTGTGGGGGGAGTTGCGGGCATTTGACAAAGTTGTGAGGCTGCGCATAATCCCCAATAATGGGTTGAATTTGAGTGAATTGGCATGATAGCAATTCTTGGAGGGACTGACTTATTCATGTTGATAGAGAAATTAGCAGTGGGCGGATCAATCCAAGTACTGATAGTATCAACGTCCAGGGAGCACCAGTACTGAAACAATACCAAAGTGATGAGATCCATATTTTTATAGTTCTCTCCTGTTCATTTTCAAAAACATGTGTTTAATTTGTATGTACAATTATATTTATCAAAGGGAATATATGAATCATTCTGTTGATATTGTTACATTGTCTTAAATTGTTGTAGTTATGTATTGTTTACAATTAGATATGTTAAGTGTTTTGGTTTGCATAATATCTTAAATATTGACAAGCAGTAAAAAATGGATGGATGGATGGATGGATGGATGGATTGTGATTATAATTAAAGATTATCGGTGGTATTGGCCCATTAGTATGGATTCAATTCCAAAATTTGCAGTAACACCCACATCTGACAGTCCATCAACAAATATAATTGTTTGGTACTTTAACCTAACAGAACCATGTTGCTGCTATTGCATTATATTGTATGTCTCTTGTCAAACTTACACTTTTCCGAATAAGCGATCTTGACCACAGGGTTTGGTCCATCATCCTGAGGAACAGGCTCCAAGTCAGCCCACTCCTTTCTGTCTCTGAAACACACAGAAAAGTGCATCAAATTAACATTTACAAGATTCATATAGTATGTATCTGTTTGGGGCGTCTTTCAACAGTTCAAAATAAACACAAACCATATTACTTAAGTAATGTTATGTTGTGAAAATAGCCACATATTCATAATTTTATTCTAGGCTTTGTCGACATTCATTGAAGTTAGATGAATTTAAAAGCAGCGAGCTAGCTAAACAAAATACATTTGTGTAACGTAAAAACCTACCTGTAAAACATATATCGCGTCGGGTCCAAAACATAGCCATCTTCGCCATGGTCCCCAGCCTCGACATTAAAGGCACTGTCGTCTTTAAATGTTCCAAAATCGTTGGACATATCCTCCATACCCGACATTGCTAACGTGCTTAATCACGTCAAAGCGCTGCAAATAAAACCAGAACGTAATTTCCGGTTTTAACGCGCGGTGCGTTGAGGTACGCTGGGAAATATTACATCTATATGTGCAAACGGTCGAAGAGAGCGAGAGATCAGCACGAAGGCAATGATTCACTATTGAAATGAACAGACACGCGAATTTGCTCAACAGACTAAGTTAATAACATCTCAGAACGTTTAACAAAAATATTTAATTTGAGCAAAAATGTTGTTTGCAGTGTTCCACTGTGACTATGAGCTGGTAACTTGTCATGTTTAGTGTTAATATACATGTTTATATGAAGTGAGTAAAAACTAGAAAGTACATCCAGAAACCATGAAATACAATTATTATTATTCCATTTTTACATTTATATTAACAGTGGACATAAAAATGTGAAACCATTGCTTGAATTGTCTTGATTTTCACTTTCTGTAAATGTTATGCCACGCTTTTTAGTCATATTATTAATTATAATGCAATTATGTTTTCTTCCTAATTACACACATGCATTTTTGCAACTTGTTGCATCAATCATCACCATCATTTTACATGGAAAAAGTACTAATAGTAACAGATTTGGAGCAGGTTTTTTACAATCTGATCTCAAATTGAAACATTTTCCCCCTGTTCAAATGAACATATTTTCACACATGACCACTAGAGGTCAGCATAATTCCTGTTGACGTCACTCGTCGTCGGCGATCACTCGAAACGAGTATGATTGTCCTCCTGTTGGTGGGATTGCCTTTAGGAGAACGCCTGTGCGTGGAATCTTTTAAAGTGGGGAGACTAGTGCACAGACAGTCACCACACTATCCTTGGCAAAGAGAAGGCCAGGGTCCAATAGCATGGAGAAAAAGACAATTGGGGGCCCATCTTTGCTGCAGCCTTCTTCCGCCTTTGTGACTGTAGTGGAGCTTCTATACAACCATCATTCGCCCACTCCGCCGTTGAGGTCTTTTTCAACGAGGGAGACGCGCAGTCGCAGACTCCATTGTCACTTCTTCGCTGTGGGGAGCTGTATCCGGTGGCAAGGGAAACCTGCAGGACGCCTGGCAACTCCTCACAGCTGCAGGAGGCTGCCGGAGCTCCGGTCTGTCGGAGGACCACCTATGGTGTGCCTACCAGCTCTTGCTTTTCTCTCAGGGTGTGCTCCCGGCCCTAGCCTTTTGTCTTCCCAGACTAACCCACAAGGCAGCGGGGCAGTGGTTAGGTGACGCCAGGGCATGTCCACAAAGTGGGCCTGCGCATCACGCCTCTGAGGACCACTGCAGCTCCGAGATCCCCTGCCACGTTTGCCTTGGGCCGCGTGGCCCTAGTTACCGTGTGTGGCCACATGAAGGCCTGACAGGAGTCTTGGTGAAGGAGAGGCTGTGTACTGGCAGGAGAAGACCGACACACAATGCTGCTTCTCCGTTCACCACAAGGGCTAGCCAGTGGCAGTGTCTGTAAGCGAGAGGTTAGCAAGCAGGTGGGAAGTAGACATGCAACCTTCCCTCTAACTACTGCACTAGACACATCACAACACCTTGTAGGCTGGGCCCACACACACACTGTTGACGTCACTATGGTACGAATCAAACGCACCGGTAGTACCATTGTCAACGGGTGCAGTGGCGTGTGTCTCTAATTCGAACAACTGGGAGGTTGAGGCTGAAGGATCGTTTGAGTTTAAGAGTTATGTTTAGTACTGATATGGTGCTCCTGGGAGAGGCCGGGACCACCAGGTGGTCTAAGGAGAGGTGAAGTGAATTATATTTATATAGTGCTCTTCTCTTGTGACTCTTTACATTGTGAAATCCAATATCTAAGTTACATTTTTAAACCAGTGTGGGTGGCACTGGGAGCAGGTGGGTGTGTCTTGCCCAAGGACACAACGGCAGTGACTAGGTTGGCAGAAGCGGGGATGGAACCCTCAAGTTGCTGGCACGGTCACTCTACCAACCAAGCTATACCGCCCCAAGAGGTATAGCTGCCAGAGGTGTCTCTGGCGGCAGCGCAGGTCGGAATGGAACAGGCGATAGGTCAAAGCCCCAGTACTGCTCAGTAGGGGTATGGTGCCCGTGAATAGATACTGCAGTGCGGCCCGAGTATTACAGCGAGACTTAAGTCAAATAGGACATATTTAGAACAGACTACTACTTTATAATACATTTACATAACTCGAACACATCCATTCAGTGTTTTATCTGGGAACAACTTATCTAACAATATTGTGATGCAATGCTTGTCATTTCTTGAACAAGACATTTCCTGTTACTCAGCTTCAAAAGATTGATACCTGTTTATATAGACAAATGTGGGGTATTAAACAGCAATATTATTCAACTAAGGACACATATTACACAGTATGTCTAGCTTGTGTGCTATTGTGTGCTTGGCTGTTGTGTGGCTGCCAGTTGCTAGTCTCATATAGCCTACCATGTCTACCTTTTGTAAATGAGTTGACAAAAATACAAGAAAAGACTAACCTTGTGTGCTTATTGGAGGACATTTAGATGTTACCTGGCTGTCCAGCTTAACACAAATAAACATGCTGTTGGGCTGCTTGTACCAAAGATTATATCACACATTTTACATACAATCACATGTCATCCCACACTTAATTTTGCAGATATGGGAATATCAATATCAGGCCAGGAAACACCTAGCTGGAACATATGTGACCAATTTGGTTTTGTCTATTTTTTAAACCATTTAATTAATAGTTGCGAAAATAGGACATTGAATTTAGCCCTATAAATAGCTTCCTGGTATTTGAATAAAAACAATGTTTTTATTTGATGGGAAATGTATTTACTGTAAATTCAAGTGATGTGAGTGTTGATCAGTCACCAAGGTTGTGTCTTAAATGTATATGAAAGATAATAAATCTTACTCAAAATTAATTCATTTTGCCAAACAAAAAAAGCTTGTTGGCAAGCGATGGCAGAGTTTTGATTTTCTGTGAAACATTGCCCGGACAAGCTAAACTTTATTTTATTGGACAACTCTGGACATTATAAAAATAAATAGATGATTCACAGTCAGCATCATAATAAAAAGTGTTATCAAAATGACGCATCAGCAAGAATGAAGTATTGAACATGCACAAATCACTGAGTCTCTTTTTCAACATCCCGTAATTTGACTGAGTATAAAAATCATCTTTCAAGATAGACAGATTAATTGAATGCTTGATCCAAAGTGTTCAGTGACCGTCTTCTTGGTCCAACCCGTGTTTTTCAATATAGCGTCTGGAAAACAAATAGGAAGAGTTACACCATTTAATGACATGACGGCTGTTTCAGACTCAACACATATATCATCTTCAATGCAATGAAGAGAAGCATCCATGCATCCACCCATTTTCTACCGCTTGTCCCTTTCGGGGTCGTGGGGCATACTGCACGTTTTAAAAAGTGTATCCTAACCACCCATTTTCTACCGCTTGTCCCTTTCGGGGTCGTGGGGCATACTGCACGTTTTAAGAAGTGCATCCTATCGGAGTCACTGACCTTCATGGTTTTGTTGCAATGCTAATGCAAGCCAGGATGGATTTGCAGCAGCTTTTTCACAAAGTTGTGGCAAAAGTTGCAATGTTTTGAGGCTTTTTTTCCCCAATAATGTAGAAGCAACTTGTGACTGTATCAATTTGCAATACATTTTTTAAGTGCTCCTTGTAACCTTAGCCTAAAAAGCACAGAATTTCAACACAAATTGGAAAACAAATACTGTATTGATGTCTTACTTGTTTTATACCACACAGACTTAGAAGTAGACACTATATGGTAGTAAAAGCACAGTCTGTACTTGGAACTCATTGACACATTACTGTACTGTTTTAATTTATTACAATTAATAATACTAATAATACATATAATTACAGAACGAAACACCACCAAATGCTTCCTTATTGTCCATTGTCTGCCACAAGTTGTAGACATTCTCTATGTATGTTTTATGCTTGAAAAGTGTTTGTCCATCTTAAACATTCATTTATGTTCCAACAAATTTACCCACACATGTCAAGAACTGTTGCGAGCGATCTATAGCACTCATTTATGTTAGTAAATGAGAGACGATGAGAGATTATCATCACACTTCAACTTCTCTCTCATGTAAATGCTGTCACTTTACTAGGCCAGCATTGCAAATTAAAATATGTTCTTAATTGTCTTACCCTTTATAAATAAATACATTAACACATGTAAATAAATGTTTTTATCCAACATTATCCAAAAGACTGAGCGCTGTAGACAGGAACAGGAAGTAGGTCTGAGCTACGTGGGAGGACAATAATTGTGCCATTTGATCAATAAAGAGTTGCTATATGTTGTTGCTCCTGCTTTGTTTACACAAGAAACAAACAGTTTTGATTAGACCGATGAAATGTGCATTTGAGCGCCACTTAACGCTTAATGTGAAGAGAAGTTGTGAGGCTACACATACTTTGCCTGGATTTGCATGAATCGGCGCAATCCTGGAGGGACTGACAAGCGTAAATCCCTGAAACAGTGCTATTTACATCCCGTGAAATAAAACAACACAAAATATAATACGCAATATAAAATCGATAAATGCACAATACAATTGCCTTTGAACAACGATGTGTAGTCAGTAGAGTATCCTGTACATTGTTGATCTGATTGCATATTTAATACATACAATTGAAAAGATTAATATAAACGACCTAGAACACTGGAAATCATTTGGTATTTGTCCACGCTACATAAAATTACATTTTACCTTCAAATATTATCTTTTAAATCCTTAGGAAATGTTATATGCTTTTATAATTGTACTACTCCCTTTCTCAACTAAACTTTTAAGTGTATTTTATTTTAAAAAACAAAAACAAGTTATTTAATATTCACACTTTAATGGGGTTTCACCAAGTCCTGTTACCTTAACACATAACCACTTCTGAAATATGTGGAATATTCTTCAAGTCACATGAGCCACAGGAAGTCGCATCTTTCACAGCCTCTGTCGGCCAAAAGTCCACAAATTTATTTTTCATGTATATTCCATCATATTTCAACTAAAATCTCAGCACAGACCTGTTAAATTATTTTTGACGGTAAATGTTGTTTTTTAATATTTTTGTTTTGTTTTGTCAATGAACTCTAATGTGCTTAGTGTCAACATGCTATTAGCATAAATGTAATATGGCTATATTTCATGCATTTTTTAATTCTGTGCTAAAAACTTCCTCCTGTCACTCAAATGTTTTATCCTTGGCTTTATTTTGAGAGCGCTACAACAAGCAGATCTATCTTAATCGTATCTTTATTGTACAATACTCCTTTACGAAGATATAATGGAATCAAACCTTCGTGCAAAATTGTACAGCGCTTCTTTCCTCTCCTGGAGAGACAAATGTCTGTCAGCTGGGGATTTCGCAAAAGGTTTGCCAGCAGACTGTGAAGAAGATTATATAAAATGAAGATTGCTTTGTAATATATAGTAACATAAACCATGAACAACGAACATGATCAAAGTGAAACCTTTGTTGTTGGAGTAGAACTAGAAGAGTATGTGCTGTTCATTGACGCTCCAAAGGATGACGTCCCAGTTTCTTCCACTGAGGCTTCCGCCCTGTTCTCCAAGAGGTTTGTTATGGTGAGGTCAACACAATTGGTTTTTGCTGTGGAATCATTCAAAGGCAAGTGTTATGCACTGCAAATAACCAGTGCAAGTCATACTTGGCATGGTGTTTTAAATAATTACTTGGTGTGGTTCCTCTTTTCTGGACTAACAGGATAATTGACACTAGGGCTGCACAATTAATCAAATTTTAATCATGATCACTATTTTGGCTGCCATGATTAAATGAGGGTGATCGTAGGTGATATTAACATTTAAAATACAGGCTCCGATGAATATCATATCAAACTCTTTCACAGCCCACAGTGGCAAAGAAAAGTCCTGTGAATATGCTTCCGCCCATTTAGAGGGGCCATTGTGCATTGGCACAGAGTTTCATTACCACACTGACTACCTTGCCGGCTGGCATGAACCAACTTTTCAGGGCTGCTGCAGCCGGTTGCATTGTTACACTTCTGTGTAGTCTAGGTGTGCGTTTAAGACCGCACTGCTATTAGATGGTGACAGGTGTGGGTGGACGCTTGCAAAGGCATAAAAACCAAGGGGACAATATTGGAGACGGACACATTTCTCCAACCCAAAAATGATACAGCGGAAGAGAAACATTGTTAATTTAAAAATCTTTAACTCTCATGTGTGAAAGTGCAACACAGCGTTGTGTCACTTCACTCTGACTCAGTGTTAAGGACAGGAGGACATATAGCAAAACTGTGTGTAGGGAACATTTCCATGAATATGAATAACGTCAACACTAACTAAAATGTTTGAATGCAGGCTATAAAAGGACTTGTCAACTGCAGATACGTTGTTATTCATCACTTATATGAATTTGTGGATGTCAACATGAAACATTTTCATTCGATGAATGTGCTGATCATATGTGATGTGGCCTGCATGGTTCAACACACTATTTAGTCATTTTGAGTAACCACGTGGTTGGGAACAGACTTCAAGCTGGCAGTGTGCACGATGGCTAACTTGTTGTTGACTATAAATAATCTATGTAATTGTCCTAATATTAATCCTTGTGATGTGCATTGAGCAAGTGCTCCGAAAATTCTATGTTCCGTCATTACAGCATCATTACAAGTTAGTTGTTAAAGTTAGCGACTTGCTGTTTTTTGCTGGTTTAATTATGTCATAGCTTTGAGTCAAATTATTTTTTGAACGTCTTACCCATTGTCTTTGTTTTCTCATCCTACAGAGAAGGGAACCTCAGATGCATGGCTAATTTAATTCCGATTTGCATAATAAATAAGAATCGTGAACATGGAAAGGAAAACCAATTCAACATGTGCACTCAATTGCATGTTGATTGGAATGTACAAAGTAAATGTGCTTGGTTATTTTTTTACACAAACTTTTATATATTTGTATATTTTTGTGCATACAACATTTTCTAGATTTGAACGTACAGGAGTTAAAATAATTTTCAGGAGTAAATCAACGCTGGTCTTTTTACATTATTCCCCTGCTCCATGTTCACAACAAAGACCTTGTATGGTTAACGTCACATGACACCAGTAAAGGAAAGTGCTTACTGGTCCCAATATGGACCTTTTTTCTTTACTTAGTGTTAGGTTGCCATTGTTTTTTTAGGGGACAGTCAAAGTACATTTCTCTCACCAGACACTTAATATAGGATAATTAAAAAAACATGATGCTGCAGCACATCAATGCAATGCCATAATCAATTGAAATAGGATTTTGGTTGAGCAGAGGTCAGCACAAAGAGGATATGGGATGGATGAGTAAAAATGTGACTGTACTTCATTTACCCAAGTCCTTTACAATGATGTTCAGTGGGATGTGAGGCAGTACATCCTTCACTTGCTGGGCCATCTTAGCAATTCTGCGTTCATCTGTTCCCAAAGTCGGCACCATGAAACCCAGGCCTATAGAAGCAGGCCTCACGCCTACAATGACAAATCAATCAAAAAGCAAATACAATACTCATTCACGAGCATGTTGACTGATTTGCTTACTTGTAGACGTTGGCGGCACAGCATGTCGTTTCCTCTTGATGTGCTCTGCTTTGTCAGCTCTAGTGAGCTTTGTGGAGACCAAGCCCAGTTCACAGGCCAGTAGCTGAAAAGATGGAGGCCCACCAAGTTCACACTTTTGTAAGCATTTTCCCTTATAATAGCATATTTACATTAACAAACTGAACAAGCAGCAAAAACGCAGCGCAAACACAGCAATATACAGTACAGTGGTTCTTTGACATACCAGTTTTTATATACAAGCCTCCTCCTTTTTTGCTTTGGTTTGTGAGCTACAATGTAGGTAACAAACCATCCTAAAATGCTCTCATAATATGCCACAGCAAGTACCGTAACATCCGCACAGTGTCTCAATCGAAAAGATTTGCACATTATGAGGTGTGACGATCATTAAACAAAAACTATTCAGTTCTGCCTTTCTCCTCCACCTCCACAAGTCCACCATACTGGAGTGTGAATGTTGTCTGTCTATCTATGTTGGCCCTGTGATGAGATGGCGACTTGTCCGGGGTGTACCCCGCCTTCCGCCCAAATGCAGCTGAGATAGGCTCCAGCACCCCCCGCGACCCCGAAAGGGACAAGCGGTAGAAAATGGATGGATGGGCATTTATTAAAGTCAAATACAAAACCCCAAACCAGTGAAGTTGGTATCTTGTGTAATTCGTAAATAAAAACAGAATACAATTATTTGCAAATCCTTTTCAACTTATATGAAATTGAATATACTGCAAAGACAAGATATTTAATGTTCGAACTGAGAAACTTTTTTTTTTTTTTGCGCAAATAATCACATTGCAACCACCAATTGCAAAAAAACTGTTACAGGGGCATTTTTACCACTGTGTTACATGGCCTTTCCTTTTAATAACAGTCAGTTAACGTTTGGGAACAAAGAAGACCAATTTTTTAAGCTTTTCAGGTGGAATTATTTCCCATTCTTGCTTGATGTACTGCTTAAGTTGTCCAACAGTCCAGGGTCTCCGTTGTCGAATTTTACGCTTCATAATGCGCCACACATTTTCAACGGGATACAGGTCTGGACTACAGGCAGGCCAGTCTAGTACCCGCATTTTTTTTACTATGAAGCCACGCTGTTGTAACACGTGGCTTGGCATTGTCTTGCTGAAATAAGCAGGGGCGTCCATGATAACGTTGCTTGGATAGCAACATATGTTGCTCCAAAACCTGTATGTACCTTTCAGCATTAATGGTGCCTTCACAGATGTGTAAGTTACCCATGCCTTGGGAACTAATACACCCCCATACCAACACAGATGCTGGCTTTTGAACTTTGCACCTATAACAATCCGGATGGTTCTTTACCTCTTTGTTCCGGAGGACACAACGTCCACAGTTTCCAAAAACAATTTGAAATGTGGACTTGTCAGACCATAGAACACTTTTACACTTTGCATCAGTCCATCTTAGATGAGCTCAGGCCCAACGAAGCCAGCGGTGTTTCTGGGTGTTGTTGATAAATGGCTTTCGCTCTGCATAGTAGAGTTTTAACTTGCACTTACAGATGTAGCGACAAACTGTAGTTACTAACAGTGGTTTTCTGAAGTGTTCCTGAGCCCATGTGGTGATATCCTTTACACACTGATGTCGGTTTTTGATGCAGTACCGCCTGAGGGATCCAAGGTCACGGGCATTCAATGTTACGTGCAGTGATTTCTACAGATTCTCTGAACATTTGGATGATATTACAGACATAAGATGGTGAAATCCCTAAATTCCTTGCAATAGCTCGTTAAGAAAAGCTGTTCTTAAACTGTTCGACAATTTGCTCATGCATTTATTCACAAAGTGGTGACCCTCGCCCCATCTTTGTTTGTGAATGACTGAGCGTTTCATGGAAGCTGCTTTTATACCTAATCATGGCACCCACCTGTTCCCAATTAGCCTGTTCACCTGTGAGATTTTCCAAATAAGTGTTTGATAAGCGGTCCTCAACTTTCTCTGTCTTTTTTGCCACTTGTGCCAGCTTTTTTGAAACATGTTGCAGGCATCAAATTCCAAATGAGCTAATATTTGCAAAAAATAAACAAAGTTTTCCAGTTCGAACATTAAGTATCTTGTCTTTGCAGTATATTCTAATTGAATATAAGTTGAAAAGGATTTGCAAATCATGGTATTCTGTTTTTATTTACGATTTACACAATGTGCCAACTTCACTGGTTTTGGGGTTTGTACAAATAAGGCAGCCAGAGATGTATACCGCACTTCTCTTTTGTAAAGTAAATCTGTCTAACAGATATGGACATCTTCATCAACAATATGATTTGCCTGAGTGGCTGGACAGGACAGATTTATAAAAAAAAAAAAAATTATATTTATTTAACTTAGCTGGCCAGATTGTAGACGCTGGAGGGCCAGATTCGTAGTTTGGGGACTACAGTTCTACATAGTTCACTGATAAATGTAAAATGCATCTTAAAATAAAAATTTCAAGTACTGTATGTACACTAGATGACAGTAATTTTTTATTGTGGAAACTGAATCAAAAAAAGAATGACATTCAAATGATCCATCCATTCAGCCTTTTCTACCGCATATCCCATTTCCTTTTATTGTAATTGTACAGCAAGTAGATCAGGTTTTTGCCACCTAAAATGAAAAATAGTCGACTTCTTGTACTGCCTTGCTCACCACTAGCTCTGCACAGCAAATCAGTCCAGTGACACTTTGCGCCCTTGAGTTACAATCGACCCAAAACATGACTTAAAAATGTTTATTAAAAAAAATGGCTATTAAGAAATTTAAATTAAATATTTTTCACACCCCTACATTCTATTGTACTATTGTTTCTAGTGCTGTCAAATATTCATCCATCCATCCATTTTCTACTGCTTGTCCCTTTCAGGGTCACAGGGGGGCTGGAGACTATCCCAGCTGCACTCGGGCAAAAGGCAGAGTCCACCCTGGATAAGTTGCCACCTCATAGCAATTTAACAAATAATTATTCGCAACTAATCGCTGTAGTTAACTCGTAAAAATGTGTCCAGTTAGAGGTTGTTTATCTTTCATAAGTGTACCTTAGGCACATCATTTTCAAGTTGGTAACACTATCAACATGGGACTGACTGGACAATTTAATCGTGTGTTAAAAAAATAGTGCCGTTTAAGGAAATTTTCGTTAACTTTGACAACCATCATTTTTACACAATACCTGTTTTTAAGTACACATTTCCTGTTTAAACATATGTAATAAAAAATGACAGCTGTTTTGGGGGGGTTCTGGGCAAATAATGGCATTTCAATTCATATCAATGGACAAAACTGATTTGGTATCAGAGTAATGTGAGTTACAAGTTAAGATGCGTAAAGGACTGTACATCACTGTACAATTACAAAGAAAAGATTGAAGTGATTACATGATTTTAAGTTTTTTTAAGTATGCTTTTTCAACTAGTTCTTTTTTACCTCCTGGACTTTGTTGGCAAACTCCTGTGAGGACTCATCATCTTGTCGGGAAACTGGTGGTAACCAACTGAGGACAGAGAAAATATAAAGTTAGGATATTTACAAAATATCAATTATCAAAAATTGTGGGTTGTTTTTCAAAATACTACTCCTGAACAAAACTTGAAAATATTACAAATACTCTTGCTCCCGTTTCCTCTTTCTGCATTTTGATGGTCTTTTTACAATCTGATTACAATCCACATTGCAAGTACTTGCAATTCACCCCCACTCTTAAATTGGTCATATCCTCATTTTAAAAGGTTATTGGATTCCAGTTGGGCACTATATTTTATTTTAATGAAATACTCCAAAAATATAAAGTTGTGTACAGGGTAAATCTGCCGCCCTATCCTCTTGGCCTTACAGATGTGGCCGCCTCCTCCCCAACCACGCCTACTGTTTTGCGGTTGGTCAGGGGTCGAAGGTTAGAGAGCTGTACATTAAGTGTTCAAAGCAGAAGAGCAGTGATCGCGAGATATGTCTTCAGCTGCCCAGAAAACAAAGAAATGCTGCCTTACTCCAATTTTGATACACCATTCTTTGTCTGAAAAAAACACTTTCCAGTTGCCATTTTCAAAAAACGCGGCAAAAGGGGGCAAGGAAGCGTTAAGTTGTCATTCATGGACATCCTAAATTTGTGACGTGAGAAATTCAAAATTCGAGGGTGTCTTGATGCAACTTTTTCACATCTGATACAACACCGATATTGAGTATTGGCTAATAGCAATACAATACAATATCAGTAACATACTTTTATTATTTTTGTAGTGTAGAACATTAGAAAAGGTTTGATTAAGCGAAATTAGTCAAACAGATGACATTGAAAAACACTAACCTATGTATTAGTAACTATCTGGAATGGACTTATACTGTCTTTAAGTTGAAGTGGAGTGGTAATAGTTTCTTTGGCAACATCAAGTGGTCACAATAATTCAATACAGTAAGGTCATGGGGCAGTAAGTCGAAAGATGTAGACACTTTTGTTACTGGATACTTTCTAATAGGCCTCTCTACCTTGGAGAGACTGTATGTGTAAGTAATATGCAACTATAATTATTTTACAATTGTTAATATTGACAAATGTGCTGTTTTAGACTGAACCTAAAAGAGTACCACCTGTAATTTTGTCATGCTCGACAACAATAAAGCGTTCTATTATATTATATTCTATACTTGTTACGTCAGTCTAGCTTGTGTGCTTAGCTATTGTGTGGCTGCTAGCTCCTAGTAGTAGCCTATAGCCTACCATGTTTACCTTTTGTAAATTATTTGACTAAAAGGCAAGAAAATACCAACTTTGTGTTATTGGAGGACATTTAGATGTAAACTGGCTGTTCAGCTTTACACAAGTAAACACTCCGCAGGACTGCTTGTGTTGAAGATTTCATATGCGAGCCGATATAGTTTTGCTGAAATAACACTGATGTCCAATATCAATATTAGTGCTGTCAAATGATTAGACTTTTTAATCAGATTAATCCCACTTTTGAATAATAATGATTAATAATTTAAAATCACTTAAAAAAAAATGTTGGACACAATTGCAATGTTCCTGTGAGAAGGTTAAACAGGATTAGTTTTTTTAATGTTTTAAATAAATGCGCATCATTTATTTGCTCAAAACTTGATGACAATTTAATCTAAGGTGTACTCTGGAGTTAAATTTGCCAAGTCAGAGTTTCCTTACTCATCTTTGCACTGGCATATGCATTGACCTGATCACTGACCGTATAACAACCTTCGCCACCTATTAACCTAGTAATAATTCGCGTTTAAGGTAAAGGAGCATGTGCAGTCCTAATAAATTGTGCGCTTAATCGGCATATATACATGATTAATGCGATAATTTTTTATTATTCACATGAGTTAACTTGTTTTTTTTGACAGGCTCAATTGATATCGGATTGCGACACCCCTAAAAAAATAGCAAGCAGGGATAAGTTACTTCATGATATTGCACTTCATCATGTACAACAAGAATACAATATATTATATTACATGATAATATTATATTTATTTTATTTTATGTTTCAATGTCGGATAAAGGGCTTTAATATTTTGTTCAGGAGTTAATATTGTTTAATAAATAAAGGATGTGCAAAAGGATTCAGTGGGCATGCAACAAAATCATCAAGTTTAGAAGAAGAAAAACATACAGTACATATTGTGATGAAGTCACCACAAGATGCTGCAGCTGATAGAGATAATGATAATGATAAAGGTATTTAGTACCTTACATGATACACTGTAAATGGAGCAAAAAATGTCCATAAAAGCTCTGCCAACCAACTGGACTGTGGTGTGCTCTGCAAATATAAAAACACAAAAAATTGGATTTTGTTCAATTACAAAATATAATGAGTACCGGTATCTAATTGTATAAAAAGGTACATATTTGAGCCAACACACAGCCAAATAGGCAGTCAAATAGGCAGTGTCAGTTTTAACTATCTGTGTTTATCCTTTTCGTGCACATTTGAGACAAATGCAAAATATAAAATTACCAAAGCAATCAGGGGTCGTGCAACCCGTAAAGCCACAGGTTGAATGGAGTCCGTCAAAGAGAAAGGCCACGAACTGAGGAGGAAAGAAGACATTATTATGAGTGTTGTATAGCATGCTCTGCAGAAGTGCTTCTCAACTGGTTTGGCTGCGGGACACCTCTTAATGACCCAATGGTCATCACTACACACAGAGTGAAATATTTAATTTAAAGTTTACAACTAGTAAAACCTCCAAATTCAGTGTCTCATAAAATGTCAAAAAGTTGAATATTATAAACTACAGGTTAACAATCCGATCAAAATATTCACTTTCACCGCAATGGTTGTAAACGCTTCCCTCCTCAATGGCTCCACATCCGGGTCCTACACACTTTATACGTTGCCATCCACCGGCTTCAAACATGCATTAAATTGATCGTTCTGTTGCCACAATCGTTCAAACTTACACTTACCCATCCTATGCAAGTAATTCGGCTTTGCTGTGGGCTTTTGTTCAGTTTTCTCTGCTGCTCTGTTAAGCTGTAACAATACACCGCTGGGTGCGTACAGCACACTAGATGGTGATGCCGGGCAGCACAGGTAGCCTACTTTACTTTTGTTTTGTTGTTACATTATAGCGTCCTCAAAAATCCAAACATTTAAAAGCAAAACTGACGTTTATGCATGTAAATAAAGTAAAGTTATCAATTGCAAGCGCTGCATGTAACTAACTACAAAGATGGTCAAGTTGACTTAAGTGTTTGCATGTTACCGTTTCATTATTTTATCCGTTGAGTGGATAATTTACAATGAAAGTGTCAATACTGCCGCCATCTTCTGCCAGCGACAACAGGAGCAGCTGATTGCTTGCACCTGCGCTGATTGGAGTAGTGACAGCCAATCTAGTGGGCGTTTAAAGTCAGCTGACACATCATCTTTACACAGTGTCATGTGTAACGTGGGTTACACTTCAATTGCTATTGCCACATCCAGTGGACACATTTTGAACAGAAGTTTATTTCATGAAAAAAATGCAGCTAATTGTTATATTTCGCAAACTGATCTTGTGGGCCGCGGGCCGGATGAAACCTTTTCGCTGGCCGTACGTTTGACACCCCTGAACTATACAGATGTTGAAGTTGAGAGGCATCCTATTCTGATGTAGTAGATAGCAGCTATTGTGTCACACTCCTGTTTGCACTGACCTGAACTTAAGCAGACCTGCATGGCCATTTGTAGTGTCCTCCTCAGGAAGCAGAAGCAAGGGTGAGACAGCTTCCATGGAGCAGTACCTCTGTAGGAACTCTCCGATGGCTTCCTGGCCAGGTGCCGGATGGACTTCCATGAAACCTCGGGCCCAACATACAAAACCTGTGGAGCCCTCGAACTGGGGCTGATGAGAAGATAGATTAGTTAAAATATAACCATTCGTTTTAATGCCTCTTAAAAATTGCATTGGAATAAAACCTACACTATCTGAAAAACATGCCTTTAAAGTTTCACATAACTTATAACTAATAACATCATCATACATGCTGTCGCACTAGACCACCTGTGCATAGGAATAGGTACGAAATTAGACATTTTTATAGGTACGAACTAAAATCAGTCAGTACTATCAGGTACCGATTTACGTAAAATCTAATGGTACTATATTTCAAATTCCAATTATTTGTATTAGATATAACGTTACTTAGCCCTCCAAAAATAATCTTGTTCGATGCTCGACACAATAAACATCAATCTGGAAAGAAGTAGAAGTATGTGCAGCATGCTTTTATAAATCAGTTTTTTTCGCCATACGAACATTCTGAGGTTTGTGCTTAAGCATAGCTTTATGTTGGAATCCACACACAGTTGTTCAAATGAGGCCCTTGGTCATGCTGGAAGCTGAATTACCTTCAGCAACAGTCTCTCACTAGTTCCGAAACACTATTCACCCGTCACACATCGTAATTTAGTTTGAGTTCAATTACACTTTTAGTGACAGTTGGACCGATTAATTGGATTATAATTATTTCCTGTTGGTAGGGCTGCACGATGATGGCCAAAACAATAATTACAATTGTTTTTATCAATATTGAAATTATGATAATTAAATACGATTATTCATTACGTTAGGTAAAACAGTGTTTGTGGGGTTGCATGTGACACTGGCATCATGTAATTTTTTTATCAAATAGTCTAATAAAGTTAAAGTTAAAGTACCAATGATTGTCACACACACACTAGGTGTGGCGAAATTATTCTCTGCATTTGACCCATCACCCTTGATCACCCCCTGGGAGGTGAGGGGAGCAGTGAGCAGCAGCAGTGGCCGCGTCCCGGAATCATTTTTGGTGATTTAACCCCCAATTCCAACCCTTGATGCTGAGTGCCAAGGAGGGAGGTAATGGGTCCCATTTTTATAGTACTTAAAAAGGCTAGATGAACGTTATCCATATATTTAAAGACAAATAGTTGTTGTTTTGTTCATTATTAGTATCAACATGTCAGCTATTTCCCATTACATGATGCCTATAGCTCAATTTTTCCATATTTGACGGTGCCATAAAAAAACCTGACAAATTTAATGGGTGGCCCTCGAGTCATCAATTGGACACACCTGCTTGACCTAATTATATATTTGATCATTTGTAGTGTGAAACATGTACATTAAATGACAAAGTAAAAAAATATATTCATTTAGTGTAACAATTGAACTAATGTGAAAAGAGTGTCAATACACAATTACATTTCGGCCGTCAGTACGATCGGGTACCGATTTACGTAAAATTCATTTAGTGTAACAATTGAACTAATGTGAAAAGAGTGTCAATACACAATTACATTTCGGCCGTCAGTACTATCGGGTACCGATTTACGTAAAATCTGATGGTACTATATTTCAAATTCCAATTATTTGTATTAGATATAACGTTATTTAGCCCTCCAAAAATAATCTTGTTGATGCTCAACACAATAAACATCAATCTGAGAAGAAGTAGAAGTATGTGCAGCATGCTTTTATAAATCTGTTTTTTTTCGCCATACGAACATTCTGAGGTTTGTGCTTAAGCATAGTTTTATGTTGGAATCCACACACAGTTGTTCAAATGAGGCCCTTGGTCATGCTGGAAGCTGAATTACCTTCAGCAACAGTCTCTTACTAGTTCATAATTCATCATTCATAATTCAATAATTCATAATTAGGGAGCAGGTTTCGCCAGAACACTGGTCAAAAATGACTATATAACTATAACTAACTAAGTATTTGCAACAATGAGGGGGACTCACAGTGAAGCAGGGCGTCAAGAGGTTGATTACGTTGTGATCAAACTCTGTCCCGTGATTGCCTATGTAAGGTTTGGTTCAACTACGCACTGCAAAACATTCACAAAACACTATGTCACATCAACTGTTTTTTTAAAGTAATAACTTTCTGACATAAAACAACTCTCAGCAAAATGAAGAAAAAAAACAGGTTAACAATATTAATAATGTTAATGTTTCAGTTCGGCATGGTCGTGAAGTTTTGTGCTCATACACAAAGGCATCTGGTGTGGACGGGCGCGCGCTTCACAGGGCTGTTCTCGGCCGCTGCAGTTGTAAAAGTGTTTAATTTAATATGCAGCGAAGCCTGCTTTTTAAATGTTAATATCGCCGACGATCAACCTCATTTAATCGTGGCAACCAAGATGGTGGTCGTGATTAAAATTTGATTATTGTGCAGCACTACCTTTGGGCGAATTTGATTTTAAATTTCAACAAAAAAGAAGTGAAGCAGGGTCACAAAACATATTGTTTTCATTTAGCAACCATGAAGGGGTCTCACAGTGCAGCAGGGGGTCAGGAGGTTGATTATGTTGTGATCAAACTCTGTCACGTGATTGCATATGTAAAGTTTGGTGTTCTTGTCTCTGGACCGAGGATTTTTCTGTCTCACGTGCATCCCCAAGACCGAGCACATAACCCTCACAATGAATCTGTTAGGAGAGAAAGAAAGAAAAGTGACCTCTCAACCACATGAAACACCAAAGTTCGCGTCATTTCTGTTTATGACAGTATGATTGAACAGATAAGACTGTATGCTCACAGCTAATGGCCATATTTAATCAAGTTATCATAGCTGTCAATCTGCAACCTCTATTTCCTATACAATGACTGAGAAAAAATGGTGTGCTTTTTAGTACTTTAAAAGAATGACATTACAACTATGCAATTAGACAATGACATCATCTAGACTCCTGCAAACCACCACCGCAAAGAAAGTACAACGTTTTAGTAAAAATTAAGAGATGCAAAGAAAGTGTAAAGTGCCAAGCAACTTTATACTTCCAAAAACTAGAGGCGTCGAATAATCGCATTAACTGAGATTAATTAATTAGTAATGCTAAACACATAGATTTTTAAATTGGATTAACGTGATTAAAACACAAACGTTGCTGTCTCTGCATGCCTGCGAGTTGACTCGCCATCTTCTTGCTCTCGACTAAACGCAACACTGCCGCCACTCGGTATGAAGATATTATGTTGCCACGGCGAAAGAGATATCTCACTCTTTCAGAAGACTTGGACAGTGATGTTCGCAGCTATAAATAGTGGGGATAGGATTAAATATATCTAACAGTGTAAAATATTCATAATGAATATAAAGACGTATCAGAAATGTGTTAGCGTAGAGTAAAAAATGGTTATATACATTTTTTGTGTAACCTGCATCCATCTATTACACTAGCTATGGAGACATAGCGCCACTTCAAGGTGTGTTTTGACCCCCCATTAAGACTACTTAATACTATTATAGATCTGTGCAACAATATAGTGAGTTACTACATGTATAATCATGTGTACATTATATTTAAATATATATATTGATTCATTACATGTACAAAGATGCGTACATTATATTTAAAATCAATATAGTGATATTACATGTACAATGATGTGTACATTATATTAACTGACCTGTGTAAAGTTGAACCCCCCACCTTGTCCAAAACTCCCCAAACTTGTGCCAAACGTTTGTTTGTGCCGTTTGTTACGGTTTTTAAGTTATTCTAAAATACATTTTCAAAGTAGTGATGTCATCCATCCCTTGACAAGTTGCCACCTCATCACAGGGCCAACACAGATCGACAACATTCACACATTAGGGCCAACTTAGTGTTGCCAATCAACCTATCTCCTTTAGTCAATATAGTGAAATAGCAAATGTGCAATGATGTGTACATGATAATAAAAATCAATATAGCGAGATGATATTACTTCATACAAAACCCAAAACCAGTGAAGTTGGCACGTTGTGTAAATCGTAAATAAATACAGAATACAAATTTGCAAATCCTTTTCAACTTATATTCAATTGAATACACTGCAAAGACAAGATATTTAATGTTCGAACTGAGAAACATATTTTTTATTTTTTGCAAATAATCATTAACTTAGAATTTAATGGCAGCAACACATCGCAAAAAAGTCTATGTTGTCATATTTTACACTTCATAATGTGCCACACATTTTCAATGTGGGACAGGTCTGGACTGCAGGCAGACCAGTCTAGTACTCGCACTCTTTTACTACGAAGCCAGTAAGCCACGCTGTTGTAACATGTACAGAATGTGGCTTGGCATTGTCTTGCTGAAATAAGCAAGGGTGTCCATGAAAAAGAAGTTGCTTAGATGGCAACATACGTTGCTCAAAACCTGTATGTACCTTTCAGCATGAATGGTGCCTTCACAGATGTGTAAGTTACCCATGCCTTGGGCACTAATACACCCCCAAACCATCACAGATGCTGGCTTTGCGCCTAACAGTCCGGATGGCCCTTTTCCTCTTTGGTCCGGAAGACACAACGCCCACAGTTTCCAAAAACAATTTGAAATGTGGACTCGTCAGACCACAGAACACTTTTTCACTTTGCATCAGTCAATCTTAGATGAGCTCGGGCCCAGCGAAGTCGGCGGAGTTTCTGGGTGTTGTTGATAAATGGCTTTCGCTTTGCATAGTAGCGTTTTAACTTGCACTTACAGATTTAGCAACGAACTATAGTAACTGACAGTGGTATTATGAAGTGTTCCTGAGCCCATATGGTGATATCCTTTACACACTGATGTCGGTTTTTGATGCAGTACCGCCTGAGGGATCCAAGGTCACAGGCCTTGCGGCTTACGTGCAGTGATTTCTCCAGATTCTCTGAACCTTTTGATGATATTACGGACCGTAGATGGTGAAATCCCTAAATTCCTTGCAATATCTCGTTGAGAAATGTTGTTCTTAAACTGTTCGACAATTTGCTCACGCATTTCTTCACAAAGTGGTGACCCTCGCCCCATCTTTGTTTGTGAATGACTGAGCATTTCATGGAAGCTGCGTTTATACCCAATCATGGCACCCACCTGTTCCCAATTAGCCTGTTCACCTGTGGTATGTTCCAAATATCAATCAATCAATGTTTACTTATATAGCCCTAAATCACGAGAGTCTCAAAGGGCTAAATAAGTGTTTGATGAGCATTCCTTAACTGTCTCAGTCTTTTTTGCCACTGTGCCAGCTTTTTTGAAACATGTTGCATGCATCAAATTCCAAATGAGCTAATATTTGCAAAAGATAGCAAAATTAACCAGTTCGAATGTTAAGTATATTGTCTTTGCAGTGCATTCAATTGAATATAGGTTGAATGGGATTTGCAAATCATTGTATTATGTTTTTATTTACCATTTACACAACGTGCCAACTTCACTGGTTTTGGGGTTTGTATATTATAACCTTGATGGAAGTGTTTGGATGTTTTTAAGCACTAACAAACACATAACCATAATTACCTTTTAAGAAAACTTTCTGGTAGTGCACAACTGACCAAGAAAACGTGGATGCCAATAAAAATCCTTAATAACATCAAACAAATGCCAACTGGAAAGTAAAGCAGCAACAGCAGGAGGACAAGTGTATCTTTGGGTAACCTGTGGAAAAATGGAAAGCACATAGTTCAAAATAATGTTTACGGGGAGTAGGAAGCATACCTGCGTGTGTTAATAGAAAGCTATCGCTCTCAATCCAAGCATGTCGTTACAGTAAATCAATATAATGAACATAATGATGTGTTGACCTCCTATTTCCAAACACAGTTGGAGACTTTCGTTTTCGACACATTGCATTACGTGTCACTGTGTGTCGCCATAATAATGAACGCTTAACATTATGTCATGTTGATTCCGAAATATACACCGACAACTGAGACCGAACAAATAAGGTTTGAGGTATTTCGATCCAAAATGTAGTGGGTGATGTCAAGTCGTTACATAAGCTCGCAAGCCTTGTATGACTTACCGGCGAAAGTCGATCATATCTTCAATGTTGGGAGCCTCCATGTCTGTCAAGTGCAAGCTTTACTCAAAAGGACGCCGCTATTAAAACAACCACAACCTGGCTTCTCCCTAAAAATAAACCAGTCATCACGTTCACAACAACATTATCTTCCACGGGCGTGTACAGACCACTCTTCTGTGAAATGTTAATGTTCACTCCCAAGATTTTTGGAAGAAATTCAAACAAAAGGGCTTTGAGAAAACCAAGCCAACAAGTTTATGGCGTTAGCTTAATCGCTTATGTTAGCACTAGCACTGCTAGGACCGATGCGCCCTGATAACCTTAACGGGAAACACTTCCGGGGAAAATTTTACAAAATAAAAAAGCTAATGCGAATGAATGTTCCTCGCCAACACAGCTGATGCTAAGCTAAAAATAATACGCAGGGACATGTTTATGGTGAGTTAGTGACATACAAGTTGTGTAGCGTCCTAATAAACAAGCACATACACATTTTAATACGTCAGTGAGACTTGTTGGGTCGCACACGTCTTTGCACACGTCTCGATACAAACACATTTTATAATTAGCCAACGTTTATGTCAAGAATAAGAGTTGTTTTTTTTGTTCGTTCTTTTGAGGCAGTAGTTGTTTTTAGCTTCATTACTTTAAAAATAAAACTTCCCGTCACGCAAAATATATCTTATCTAATATTTTTGTTTTATTTCAATTACAATAATGTAGTGTGCAGCTGGGATAGGTTCCAGCGACCCCGAAAGGGACAAGCGGTAGAAAAATGTATGGATGGATAATGTAGTACAGAACATCCATCCAGCCATCCATGAACAGTACATTTAAAACATACATTACATTACAAAAAATACAACCTGTTACAGAACAGTAGAAAGGTACATTGAGAAATAGATTCAAGCCTCGTAAGACTATCATTACCATCCAAAAACAACAACTTGAAATATAATGAAATAAAGATAAAATCATGTACATTCAATCATCATCAATCATGTACGGTAAAACTTAAGATGAGAGTTTTGTTTATCTAAAATAAAAAATAATAAAACAATACTAATAAATACATACATACACACACACACACACACACACACACACACACACACACACACACACACACACACACACATATATATATACATATATATTTACGAGTATTGAATACATATATTTATATATGTATGTATGTATATATATGTATACATATATGTATTTATATATTTAGGTATATGTATTATATTTTATATAATTTTATATATTATACATCTATTTATATGTAACTAAATAAATAAATAAATTATATATATAACATTTATATATATATATATATGTATATATATATATATATATATATATATATATATATATATATATTAGAGATGCGCGGATAGGCAATTATTTCATCCGCAACCGCGTCAGAAAGTCGTCAACCATCCGCCATCCACCCGATGTAACGTTTGAGCAGAACTGCACCCGCCCACCATCCGCCCGTTGTTATATATCTAATATTAATAAAAAAAAATTAAAAAAAAGGGTGAAAACTACGCGAATTGCACCTTGTGCAGACAAGATTTTTCGATCGGACACGGAGGAATTAGCGATGTAAAAGACCACGTTGGGACAAAAAAACACAAGTCTAATGCCGTTGCTAGCGATACAAGTGGAAAACTTTCAACGTTTTTCGTCGCCCAAACAGATTCTTTGGATGTGATAAATGCCGAAGTTTTATTTACGGAGGCAATAATTGAGCATGGACTTCCAATCGCACTGGCTGATCACATGGGACAGTTAATAATGTAATGCAACCTTTAAAAATCATTACGCGGTGATCGCGATCCCAAAAATAAACTTTTCTTGCATGATAATGTCCAGAAAAATTCGCTTTATATTACTATAGAGTCCTTTTAACGAATGAGTTTGATGGTTTATCACAAACCTTAAATGAAAGAAGTCCTTTGTTCTCCTGCACCATGCATGCGCAATCCTGTCGGCTGTATTTCACAGCACGACATACTGTAAAAAGTGTTTATACTATTTATACTTTCAATGAACAAATTGAAGTCTTGTGAAAGGTTGACAGGATAACTGGCATTAACTGTCAAAATAATTTCAAACTATTGAAGTTAGCTTACAGAATAAACATGTCAATCAACCCATATGATTTTTGCTGTAATATTTTTGTTTTGAAAAGTCACTGTGACTGATAGAAAAGTGATGGTTTTAGCAACATTTTAACCTGTCTGAATGCTAATAGTCATTTTGCGTCGGGGGGCGAAGCCCTGAACCCTCCACCAGGACTTTGTCCTGGACCTACCGGGGCCTGCGGCCCTTGGACCCTGGCTACTAGGTTTTTCTGATTTAAAAGTTGGCAGGTATGGTGAGGTTATAAAGCTTTTGCCTGTTAAAGAAAGGAGACTGATCCAATGCACAGACATTCGCGTGCCACGCTGTCACGACCCAGACGCACACCAGTGCGCAATCATATGGGAGCCGCGCTGAGCGCACCTCCAAGCGCGTCTCGCTGCCGGCGACGGCCAGATATGGGCCCACGCTCCAGCGCCATCCATTTTCAGGGCTAGTTGATTCGGCAGGTGGGTTGTTACACACTCCTTAGCGGGTTCCAACTTCCATGGCCACCGTCCTGCTCTCTATATCAACCAGGGTGAGCCCCACCCCTTTCATGAGCGCACTACGCGCGGAGTGACCCCTGTTACGCGCCCCCGGCAACAGGGGTGGCAAGCAGGTAAGCTGCGCGGGCGGAGCGCGCGGAGTGACCCATGTTACGAGCCCCCGGCCACGGGGGTGGCGGGCAGGTAAGCTGCGCGTGACGCCGGCCGCGGCGAAAGCGGACGAGGCGGGGTGTCGGTGCGGTGGGCGCGGTAGTGACCCTGGACTTGCGTCGGGCCCTTCTCGCGGATCGCCTCAGCTACGGCTCCCGGTGGGGCCCTCTCGGGGGAAGGGGCCTCGGTCCCGGACCCCGGCGAGGCGTCCCTTCTCCGCTCCGTAAAAGTGTCCATCTCTTTTCTTTTTTTTTCTTCTGTTGTGGCATATGCAGCAGGTGCCTGCTCGTTTTTCGTATGTGGGTAACAACATTTAACTATGTATATATATTTCCCAATTGGTTTAACTGCCACCCGCAAAAAAAAAAAAAAAAAAAAAAATTAATCCGCCCGACCCGACCCGCGAGCGGATAAAATCTTAGTTTTTTTAATTTCATCCGCCCGATCCGCGGATAATCCGCGGACTCCGCGGTTGTGTCCGCAAACCGCGCATCTCTAATATATATATATATATATATATATATGTATGTATATATATATATATATATATATATATATATATATATATATATATATATATATATATATATAGTCAAGGCTTCTGTTGTTTATCCATTATACAGTGCTCAATACCGAGGTAGAGCGGAATATACGTTAAGTCAGGAAAAAACACAGAGGCTATTTCATCCCTACAAGGGGATTTTATAAAATCACCTGAAATATATATATACATACATATATTGCCAACCCTCCCGGATTTTCCGGTAGACTCCCGAAATTCAGCGCCTCTCCCGAAATTCAGGCGGACTCAGGTCCGCATGGACCTGAGTCCGCTAACCCACAATATAAACAGCGTACCTGCCCAATCACGTTATAACTGTAGAATGATCGAGGGCGAGTTCTTGGTTTCTTATGTGGGTTTATTGTTAGGCAGTTTCATTAACGTCCTCCCAACAGCAGTCACGTTTTTGTCTTCTGTAAAGCAGTTCGTCTGCCGTAAACAGCAATGTTGTGACACTCTTAAACAGGACAATACTGCCATCTAGTGCATTTGATGAAAGCACTTTTGTGCGTGCCACACAGCAATGCATCATCAGAGAGGGTA
Organism: Nerophis lumbriciformis; assembly: GCF_033978685.3. NCBI lineage: Eukaryota > Metazoa > Chordata > Actinopteri > Syngnathiformes > Syngnathidae > Nerophis > Nerophis lumbriciformis. Next base: position 4,429,297 of record NC_084581.2, read on the forward strand.
TTCAGCATGGTTCGAAAAATAGTGACAGAGAATAGAACAAGGATGGACAATTCAACCCTTAACTCAACAATGAGTAGATGAGTGTTATGTGTGTGTCTATGTGTAAATAAATGAACACTGAAATTCAAGTATTTATTATATATATTTATTATATATATATATATATATATATATATATATATATATATATAGATATATATATATATATATATATAATAAAATAAATATATATTTATAGCTAGAATTCACTGAAAGTCAAGTATTTCTTATATATATATATATATATATATATATATATATATATATATGAAATACTTGACTTAGTATTTCGTCAAGTATTTCTTATATATATATATATATATATATATATATATATATATATATATATATATATATATATATATATATATATATATATATATATGAAGTACTTGACTTAGTATTTTGTCAAGTATTTCTTATATATATATATATATATATATATATATATATATATATATATATATATATATATATATATATATATACAGTGTTGGGACGGTTACTTTGTAACGCGTTACTGTAACGCCGTTAGTTCCGACGGTAACTAGTAATCTAACGCGTTATTTTTTTATATTCAGTAACTCCGTTACCGTTACTACATGATGCGTTACTGCGTTATTTTACGTTACTTTTTATGTAGTATAAAGTGTGTTTTATCGGAGGGCTGCCTCATCGTTCTGATTCTTCTTGTGTCACAAGCTGGAGAAGAGAGAGAGACATGCGCTCTGTGTGGGTGTGTCTGAGTGTGAGTGTGGGGAGCGAGGGGCGGGGGGGCGTGTCTGATCATGGCGGAGCCAGAAGTCGAGTTTGCTAACATGGAGATATTTTCACTACTTTTCTTTTGTCGAGCACAAAGAAAATAACATTTTAGTTAAATGTAAATTGTGCTTTGGATCAAAGATGCCATCTACTGCCCAAAACAGCAATTCAAATCTGCTGAAACAAGCTACATAGCAACATGCTTCGACGAAGCTAGTAAAGAGAGACAGAGACTCTGATGCCACTTCACCTCCACCACCACCACCATTCACCGCTGAAGGTACACACTCTGTCAATCAATGTTCCCTCTAATTGTTCATGTGTGAGCAAATGCAAAAAGTCCCTGAGCATTGAGTGGAGTCCATGTGAGCAACTTTAGACGTGCACACTGTGGCTACACCAGCAGCACACCTGTCCCAAACCTCACTAAATAACAACTTACATCTCCATCCATCCATCCATTTTCTACCGCTTGTCCCTTTCGGGGTCGCTGGAGCCTATCTCAGCTGCATTCGGGCGGAAGGCAGTGTACACCCTGGACAAGTCCCCACCTCATCACAGGGCCAACACAGATAGACAGACAACATTATCTTATTATTAGAATCAAATGACAGCAGTCATTTCCATTTCTAATATAAGTGTTTAGGCCCTCTTATAATGACAATAACAAAAAATATTGTTTTTCATGAACTGTGTACTTGTATTGTTTGTCTGGGTGGAGGTCCTGCTTTGGAAATAATTTGTACCCCTTTCAGACATTGCATTTAGTTCCCATTAAAACATTCACATGTTGCACAATGAGATGTAAGCAGGGGATCATGTGTACATTCCTGCAACTTCCTGTTTGTAAAAAATATATTTTTATTAGTATTTATTTAATATACTAACAGCATTCAATGATTAATATTTATAAATTAAGATTCCTAATAAATGACACTAGAATAAGCACACATTTGATTGGTAAATCATAGTGTAACGACCTGGAATGACACTTTATGTGTGGTGTTGGAGTTGTCCGACTTTTTGTGTGGCTGTAAACGCATCACTGGCTAAGTGCCATATGTGCAAGTGTTGGCGCACGTGAGAGAGCGAGCGGCTGCTGTTGATATAACAAAGTTGCTTTTGGTCTGGTTTGTACTGCAGAAAATGACCAGTTTTGCTAGATATCATTTTTTTTACTAATGTTTTGGTGATGTGTTTATGGCCGACAGTAAAGAGTTTTGCTCAGTAAAGTGATGGATGGAATTCATGTCCTCAAAGCGTCTCGACAGACGTTACAATATTTGAACAATGATGACGAAAACGGTTTTCTCTGTCGTGTCCGTGTCGTGTCGAAAATTGTTATGCGCTTATTTTTTTTATTTGATTTTGTGCATGGCATAGATTTGCCGTGCGCAGAGGACGCTTGAGCAGTGCGCAATTGCACATGCGCGCTCCTGAGAGGGAACGTTGCTGTCAATTCTCTTATATACTCTTTCATTCTAGACTTCTAGAGTGTTTGATTATCACATCACTCTAAATGTATAGACTATAAAGTTCACAAACATAAAGAGGGATCCTAGTGGGCCAGGCCAATCTTTCCTTATCTCTAAACTAAAACTGGGGAAATGTGTAGTGTTCTGGGTTTCAGACATGATTTTGTATAAGAATTACTTGAGGAAGAAAATGCCTGGTTAGACTTTGTGTATGTAGTGTGTGCCTTTCTTGGTTTACATCTATGCTGTTATTATGCTGTTTGTTACTTATGTATGTTATGTTGCAGCTATTTAAAATAGTTTTGTCAATTTGTTCTGGCCAGAAACAAATTGGCCTTTGTAACATATCTTTGTCTTTGTGTGTTGTATGTAGACCACATGGCTTAGCAGAGTTGAGTGATGCAAATGCATGTCAAGTTGATCAACAGATTGTATTATTCTCCAGTGCAATAACAGTACTGAAATGAAGGCTAAAAGGGCATTAATTGGAGCTTTAAAAATAAAAGAAAAAAGAAGTAACTAAATAGTTACTTTTCACAGTAACGCATTACTTTTTGGTGTAAGTAACTGAGTTACTTTTGAAATGAAGTAACTAGTAACTGTAACTAGTTACTGCTTTTCAGTAACTAACCCAACACTGTATATATATATATATATATATATATATATATATATATATATATATATATATATATATATATATATATATATATATGAAATACTTGACTTAGTATTTCGTCAAGTATTTCTTATATATATATATATATATATATATATATTTTATATATTTTATTTTTATATATATATATATATATATATATAAGAAATACTTGACGAAATACTAAGTCAAGTATTTCATATACCCCTGCCCCCGCCCCCCACCTCCCGAAATCGGAGGTCTCAAGGTTGGCAAGTATGGACATATATATTGTAACTTGTTTTTGTTTATTTGGGATCTGCATAAGTCCTGAGATTTGAAATCAAACCATGGAGGCATTGCTGAGATATTTATAAGACAATATTTCTTTCCTTCATGCAACGAGCCGTCTGGAATTTGCACAACTTGTTATGGTTTTTCCAATTGGTGACATCTGTCACGGCCAGGGCGCATTCCAATGCGCCCTCGTCTTTGCATGCTGCTGGTTGCGCCTCCGGGAGCGCGCCTCGGGACACACCCACAGCCGCGCACTACCAGGGGCGCGCCGGGCACGTGATCGCCCTGTGGCAGCCAACAGCTGCATTCATTCTCCGGCAATCTACGCACCTGGCGCTAATGAGAGGTCCTGCCTTCAAGAAGCCTGCTTAACCTGCTATCCGTGCCAGAACGTAATCTTCTGTTGATGTCTCTGTTTTCCTTCCGTCGCCTTGGATCCGAGCTCTGCGTCTCGCTTCCTTGGACTCCCCGCCGGATCTCGACTGCCTCCCTCAATCCTCAAACCCCGCTTTGGACACAGACCTCTTGACACCTCTCTCAGCCCCTACGGACCTCCTGCTTGTTTCACAGACCTCGCCCTGCCTAGCCCCTTTGGACTTCTATGCTTCCTCACTCAACAATCAACCTCACACACACAAGAACGCAAATGGCGTGCGACTAAACTTGAAGTTTTCCATCAAGCACGAAGTGATAGTTTAATAACATATAAACGCATGCTTACCTTAGCTAAAGCTAGTTACTACTCAAATCTCATCCGCCTCAAAAAAAACGATCCTAAATATTTGTTCAGTACAGTAGCATCGCTAACCCAAAAAGGGACTCCTCCCAGTAGCTCCACCCACTCGGCAGATGACTTTATGAATTTCTTTACTAAGAAAATTGAACTCATCAGAAAGGAGATTAAAGACAACGCATCCCAGCTCCAACTGGGTTCTCTTAACATAGATACGAATGTATATACGACGGATATTGCTGTCCAAAATAGTCTCTCTCTTTTTGATGAAATAACATTAGAGGAACTCCTTCGGCGCGTAAATGGGATAAAACAAACAACATGTTTACTTGACCCACTTCCTGGGAAACTTATCAAGGAACTGTTTGTAATATTAGGACCATCAGTGCTAAATATTATAAACTTATCACTTTCCTCTGGCAAAAAAGTGGTTATTCATCCTTTGCTCAAAAGACCTAACCTCGATCCTGACCTCATTGTAAACTACCGGCCGATATCCCACCTTCTTTTTATTTCGAAAATCCTCGAAAAAATTGTTGCACAGCAGCTAAATGAACACTTAGCGTCTAACAATCTCTGTGAACCCTTTCAGTCCGGTTTCAGGGCAAATCACTCTACAGAGACAGCCCTCGCAAAAATGACTAATGATCTATTGCTAACGATGGATGCTGATGCATCAGCTATGTTGCTGTTTCTTGATCTTAGCGCTGCTTTCGATACCGTCGATCATAATATTTTATTAGAGCGTATCAAAACACGTATTGGTATGTCAGACTTAGCCTTGTCTTGGTTTAACTCCTATGTTACTGACAGGATGCAGTGCGTTTCCCATAACAATGTGACCTCGGAGTATGTTAAGGTAACGTGCGGAGTTCCACAGGGTTCGGTTCTTGGCCCTGCACTCTTCAGCATCTACTTTCTGCCGCTAGGTGACATCATACGCAAATACGGTGTTAGCTTTCACTGTTATGCTGATGACACCCAACTCTACATGCCCTTAAAGCTGACCAACATGCCGGATTGTAGTCACCTGGAGGCGTTTCTTAATGAAATTAAACAATGGATGTCCGCTAACTTTTTGCAACTCAACGCTTAGAAAACGGAAATGCTGATTATCGGTCCTGCTAGACACCGACATCTATTTAATAATACCACCTTAACATTTGACAACCAAACAATTACTCAAAGCGACTCGGTAAAGAATCTGGGTATTAATTTCGATCCAACTCTCTCGTTTGAGTCACACATTAAGAGTGTTACTAAAACGGCCTTCTTTCATCTCCGTAATATCGCTAAAATTTGTTCCATTTTGTCCACCAGTGACGCTGAGATCATTATTCATGCGTTCGTTACGTCTAGTCTCGATTACTGTAACGTATTATTTTCGGGTCTCCCTATGTCTAGCATTAAAAGATTACAGTTGGTACAAAATGAGGCTGCTAGATTTTTGACAAGAACAAGAAAGTATGATCATATTACGCCTATACTGGCTCACCTGCACTGGCTTTCTGTGCACTTAAGATGTGACTTCAAGGTTTTACATCTTACATATACAATACTAAACGGTCTAGCACCATCCTATCTTGCTGATTGTATTGTACCATATGTGTTATAAATTCCCTCTGTCAGTGATTAAGATAGAAGATAAAGTTCCCTAGTTAATGTTAATTGTTGAATATAATTGACTATATTATTGCTGACGTAAACAAGTTACTAATGTAGTCATGCACCTTTAAGTTGAGTTTTTTTGAGTCAGGCAGTTTACCGGGCAGCTATGTTTACCTCTCGGGGTGCTTCGGGCAGTGTGTTGAACAGTGTGTATGTAGAGTGTGCTTAGCTGCTGCTGCTACAAAGTCATATAAAGAAGTTGAAACGTAAAACGGTGTCCTTATTCCCTAACCGGAGTACGCTCACGGGTGAAGAGTCCCAGCACAACAACAACATCAGTTTATCCATATAGTTCTTCAATATTGGTCCTCCGAGCCGGATTGCTTCACTCGCGACGGAGAAATGGACACCGCGCTAACAACAGCGGCAGACGGCGGCGCACTCGGAGCAAGACAGCGACAGCTTCCAACTCGTCTAGAAAGCTACCAGGTTAGCCTTCCACAGTCCCTCATTCCTCACGGTGCCCGCGCGGAGGACCGAGGAGAGAGCGTCGGCGCCCAGCGGCTGCAGCCTACAGACCGAGTCTGTGTGTATGGAGGATCAGCCGCACGGAGCGCACGCTATCCCCGATCGTCCATTATCGCCGGGAGCGGCCGACAAGGTGAGCGAGTGGAACATGGAGATACATGCTAGAGACTTGCCCAGCCAGCTAACATACCATATGAGCCATCCATCGGCGGCACACGCGGGGCGGAGCTATCAAAGCAGGCAGGGTTCTCCTGTCCTACGGCCACCAGCTATTCTCAATATGAGCGTCCCAACATATCAATCACCCTGGCTAAGCTGTCCAGTAGTTCACAGCACCCCTCTGTCACAGCCATCCAGCCTCCATCTTGGATCATCTAGGCTGCTTCAGCATGAGCCACACCTGTCTACACTGCCACATACCACCTCTACAGCACTAAAGCTTCAAGCAGCGATGACTCCTACACCAGGTAGTAGACAGGAGAACTACACACTGACGCAGTCTCTGCCTTCAACTGTGACATCTGCATGGGCACCATCTCCCCTCACTACACTGAACGTTTCTATGCTGCAGCCTACACCTCAAGCTTCACAAGCAGTGAGTTATGCCAGCCCACAGACATCAGTTACATCAGGCTACCCGTCTAACCAGCCTACCACAGTAATGATTAACAATGTACAGGAAAGAGTGCCACCAGCTGCACAACTGCAATACCTGCCCATGCAGAAAACACCAGTAAATCTAGCACCAGTGCAGCAATACACCCCACTCCCGTCCGCACAGCCAGTGTGGCAATACACCCCACTCCCGTCTGCACAGCCCGTGCAGCAACACGCTCCACTGTTTGCACAACCAGCCTATCAACCCCCCCAGATAGCAACAGCGCCATATTCTGCACCACAGCTACCTGTTGCGGCTGGCACTCAGCCAGTTATCAATCCATCGCCCTACAGCGCAGCCACTCCCCTGGGGACTGTCTATCATCCTCCATCAACCATCGCTACACAGCCATTATATCAGTCACCACTGCCACTGCAAAACCAACAGCTGCAACTCTACCAGCCTGTGTCTCCGCCGTCAACTCAGCCAGCATATCAACTGGTGTCTCCCCCTGCTGATTTCACTCTGCAACAGCCCCCATCAGCTCAACAGGTTCAGTACAGCCCCCAGTCTCAGTATACACCACTGCAGGTACCGTACACTACCCAGGCCCCCAGGCAGCCTGTTCCAATACCTGAACTACCTAAGTTGGTGCACGACAGTGAGAGAGTTTGCTGACTTAAAAATGGCGTTAGATCACCTGCTCAATCCACACACTGAACTTTTTGAACATTACAAATACCGTGTGCTTATGGAACACTTGGTCCTGGATGAAGCCAAGCTAATAGCTCAGTCACACAGACATTATGTACAGCCCTACACTGCCGCCATGCAGGCTTTGCAGAGACAGTACGGGCAGCCACATCAGTTGGCACAAAGTGAGATTGCAGACATCCTGAACTCTCCTGATCTCAAATCAGGAGACCCTAAATCTTTCCAGAGCTTCGGCCTCAACGTTGACTTGCTGGTGGGAATGCTAACCTCATTGGAAGGGCCTAATGGGATGGAAGTGATGTCTACTGGCCATGTTGACCGGCTACTTAGCAAACTCCCTAGACACATGAGAGACAACTTTGTGGAGCATCTGCAGGTTCAGGGGCGCCTTAGCACCAGCAGCCTAAATCCATACAACCTCAGAGACCTCGCAGAGTGGCTCAAGGTGAAGGCAGAAGCTCAGAGACTGTCCGCAAAAATGGCACAGCGCCATCGAGCTGAAGGAGCACAGCCTGCCAATCGAGACAGACCTGTCCCTACTCCCCGGCCTCGGACTCGGCCTGTTTCTGTGTATCACGGTGCAGACCAGCCCAAATCAGCCGAAACGACTCGGCCAGCAGCTAAGCAACAAAAGTTTAAAAGGATGTGTCTCTTCTGCAAGAGTACAGAGCACTACTTGGGACGGCGTGGCGCAGTGGAAGAGTGGCCGTGCGCGACCCGAGGGTCCCTGGTTCAATCCCCACCTAGTACCAACCTCGTCATGTCCGTTGTGTCCTGAGCAAGACACTTCACCCTTGCTCCTGATGGGTGCTGGTAGCGCCTTGCATGGCAGCTCCCTCCATCAGTGTGTGAATGTGTGTGTGAATGGGTAAATGTGGAAGTAGTGTCAAAGCGCTTTGAGTACCTTGAAGGTAGAAAAGCGCTATACAAGTACAACCCATTTATCATTATTTATTTACTTATCGCAGTGTCCAGATATTATTCAACGCTCAACACAGGAAATCGAGAAGTGGATAACAGGCGGAAAGCGCTGTCGTAACTGTGGCCGTACTAACCACGATGAAGAGAGCTGCACGTTAAAGAAACCTTGCAGTGAGTGTCAGGAGATCCACCTGAGAGTGCTGCATGACATCACCAAATCTTCCTCATAACACCCAAAGACTGCACCTCAGCGGCTAACTCGATGCAGGGAGGGAAAGTATACCTCAAGGTGGTGCCAATCATCATCAGTCATGGGACCAGATCACTGCAGACCTATGCAATCCTCGATGATGGAGCTAAACGCACTATAATACTCCCGGCTGCAGTTCGAGACCTGAAGCTCAGAGGCAGAGCAGAGTCCCTCACCCTGCGGACTGTTCGTCAGGATGTGGTTCACCTCACTGGAGCATCAGTCGACTTTCATGTAGCTTCTCCAGCATCACCATCACAGCAGCATTTGGTTGAGAGGGCCTACACAGCAGGTCGACTTACCCTGACAGAGCAATCTTATCCAATAGCAGCGCTCCAGAGACGCTACCGCCACCTGAGAGGATTACAACTGCAGAGCTTCAATAAGGTGCAACCACTGCTGCTCCTTGGTGCAGATTACACTCACCTGATCACTGCTACGGAACCTGTGAGGTTTGGCCCAAAGGGAGGACCCGTGGCTATCCATACAGCACTCGGCTGGACACTCCAAGGCCCAGATGGTTCACAGTCCCCCGCTGCATCATGCTACTACACCGCCTTCAAGCCTACACCAGATGACATCTACCAACAAGTCGAACGCCTCTGGCAGCTTGATGTGCTCCCATTCCGTAGCGAGCGGCTAGCAGTGCGGTCTCGCCTGGACCAGGAAGCGGTGAGCGTCTTGGAAGCACGCACTAAGAGAGTGAAGGTTGGTGACACACTTCGCTACACTACACCCCTGCTCCGGGTAAAAGGCGCACCACCACTAAAAGCAGATGTTGAAGCAGTGATGCCAAAGCTACGCAGCACAGAGAAACGACTGCTTAAAGACACTGTCAAAGCTCAAATATACGAAGCAGAGATCCAGAAGCTTATAGATGGTGGGTGTGTCACAAAGCTCCAGGAGGGAGAGGGAAACCGCTCCAGTGAGTCATGGTTCATACCTCATCACCTCGTCCATCACAATGGCAAACATCGCCTTGTCTTTGACTGCTCCTTTAATCGTGGTGGTCTCTCTCTCAACGAGCAGCTTCTCCCAGGTCCAACCCTCGGCCCATCTGTCATCGGGGTCCTCCTGCGGTTCCGCCAGCACGCTGTCGCCATCAGTAGAGATATCCGAGCCATGTTCCACCAAGTTCGGCTTCTACCGGAGGACCAGCCGTTGCTGAGGTTTGTTTGGAGAAACCTGCAAAGGGAGAAACAGCCTGACGTATACCAATGGCAGGTGTTGCCATTTGGTACCACGAGCAGCCCGTGTTGTGCAACATTTGCTCTGCAAAAACATGTTAAAGAATGTGCTGCAGGAAATGAAGACGTCCTGCAGTCCATCGAACAGTCTTTCTACGTGGACAACTGTCTGCAGAGCCTGTCAACAACTGAGTCAGCCAAGCTCCTGGTGGACAAGATGCGAAAATGTCTGGCCTCAGGAGGATTTGAGATTCGACAGTGGGCAAGTAACTTCTCATGTGTTGTCTCCCACTTGCCTTCCAGTGCCCAATCTGAAAGTACAGAGCTGTGGCTGGCCGAGAAGAGCAACGATCCACAGGAGCCGGCCCTTGGTCTGCGGTGGTATTGTCCATCTGATCGGCTCGGTTTCAAGCCAAAGCCTCCAGGGAGTGAGACCCCTACTATGCGGTACATCTATAAGGTACTCGCCCGCCAGTATGATCCGATCGGGATCATTATCCCGTACACTACACGGGCCAAGATTCTTGTCCAGAGACTGTGGGCAAAGAAGAGGAGCTGGGACGACCCGAATCTCCCTCCTGACATCCTCCAGGCCTGGTCCAGCTGGGAGAGAGAACTCCCCGAGCTGGCCAACATCTCCCTCCCTCGAACCTATGCACCATTGGAGCTTTCTACTGACACCACAGAGTACACTCTCCACGTCTTCTGTGACTCCTCTGAGCAAGCCTACGGGTCAGTGGCATATTTCACCACAAGAACTAATGACACTGTCTATGTCTCATTTGTGATGGCAAGGTCTAGAGTGGCCCCAAAACGCCAGCAGTCAATGCCACGGTTGGAGCTCTGTGCCGCGCTGACAGGAGCCCAGCTGTCCTCCCTCCTTCACAAAGAGCTCACCTTGTGTATTGCCCAGACCTTTTTATGGACTGACTCCACAACAGTTCTCACCTGGCTG